>NW_015387330.1:0-9306 GCF_001527695.2 Protobothrops mucrosquamatus
GCAACTAAGCTGGAGAAAGTCCTCCTGGCTATAGCTTCCATCTGCTGTGAGCTATTTCTCTCTGAGGTATCATAACCTCTTGGAAAGCCAAAGTTATACTGGCATCAATGGGCTTCTGAATTAACAGTCACTCCATCTTACTTGCATTGAGTCTATCTTGGGTTAAGTATATTGAATGCTTGAGGCAAATGCCTAGGATACATTTTGGCTACCTCTATCAGGTTCTATTTATTATATGGATTTAGTTTCTTTTAGAAAGAGAGAGCAGGCTGATAAATGTAGTATATTTCAACAAAATAATCCTAACATTGTTTTGATATTCTAATTATCTGGGAGGAACATGTTATGACACAGCATTCACTACCTGCTTGTAAATTTCACAGCAGTTTATTTATTTATTTATTTGATTTCTATAGCCACCCATCTCAACAAGGGATTCTGTCTTTTTATTGGTAAAACACAGAATGTGGGATTAGAATAAGTTTTGGTTTAATCCAAAAAGGCAAATATAGGTAGTCCTCAATGTGCAACCCTTTGTTTAGAAACTATTTGAAGTTACAACAACACTGAAAAAGTGGCTTACTTATAACCGGTCCTCACATTTACAACCATTGCAGTATCACCATGGTCATGTGATCAGAATTCAGTTCCTTAGCAATCATCATGTATTTATGATAGTTACAGTGATGATGAGTGTCTCAGAGTCATCTGATCACTATTTGAAAACTTCCCAATTGGCTTCCAACAAGCCAAGTCAATGGGGGAAGCCAGATTTGCTTAACGACCATGTGAGTCACTTAACGATTGGACTTAACAACTGTAGCAAAAGAGTTTGTAAAATTGGGTTTAACAATGAAAGTTCCAGGCCTGATTCTGGTCATAAACTGTATGATAGTTTTTGATAAAAGGGTATTACATCATTTGAGAAAACAGAAATATTTGCTACGCTTTGGGAATTAGTTCTCCATGTAAGCACACAGTAGGAGTAGAACACCCTTATTTTGAAGAAACCTGGCACAACGTAATTAGCATGTATGTGCTCTTCTCCTTGGTTCTTCCTCATATTTCCTCTCCTTGATTATGTCTTGCCAAGAGCGGAACAGAGTAATAAAATGATATAATTTTGTGGGCAGCAGTTGCACAAGCAATGCTATAAATATACGGAGACTGAGATACAAGATCAAATGAAAATGGAAAGGAAAAAAACCTGAGAATTCAAATGTTGAGTGGTTAGTGCTACAAACACAGAAAACTAAAGCAGGGATAGGCAACCCAAAACATTCAAAGAGCCACTTGGACCTGTTTCCCACCGAAAACAAAACACTGGGAGCCGCAAAACCCTTTTGACATCTAAAATGAAGGTAACACTGCATATATATATTTTTTTACCTTTATTATACACACACACACACACACACACACACACACACACATATATATATATATATATATATATATATATATATATATATGTGTGTGTGTGTGTGTGTGTGTGTAGGTCTTTGGTTATTCGGGTTTTCTCCCGCGTAAAATTGGAAGTGTCTTGGCGACGTTTCGACGAAGTCCCATTCGTCATCTTCAGGCTGGTGTTTTCAGCTTCGTGAAAACACCAGCCTGAAGACCTACATACAAACACCCGCGAAAACCTCAGAAAACATATATATATATATATACGTCAATAATAAGGTTAAAAATAAAAACGTGACTCCTGGGTATATTCATCTTCAAATCAATAAAACGTGAACACCAGGAGTATAATAAACTAAAAAGGTTTAATACCATTACCAATCACCAAGCTTTCGTCGGAAACTTCCGACATCGTCAGGGTTAAACGCCAGTCCACGGGAGAGTTCTTTTATAGATAAAATGTCGTTTGCACCCGGCTCCTGGACCTTATCACCGGTCCCAATTGATTGGGCTGCACTCTAATTATGGCCTTCGTGATGGTGACTAATCTTTTCTTGCCTCCCCTGCCTACGTGTGTATTGCTGCTCATTCTCTCTGCGTGTAATTCTGGGCCAGGTGGACTCCCTCCCCCCCTTTTTTGGTTGTTCAAGCTCTCCGTATCCCTTAACTCCTCTCCCCTCTCACACTCCCTCCTTCCTTGTCCTGGTTGTCCTGTTGCGATGTGTTCTCTGTCCCCTTCCTCTTTTCAATGCTTCTCATTTACACTCCAGTTGCTATCCATTGTTCTTTAAAGGAACTCTCCCATGGACTGGCATTTTAGCCCTGACGATGTCGGAAGATACCAACGAAAGCTTGGTGATTATCTGTGTTATTAAACTTTTTTAGTTTATTATACTCCTGGTGTTCATGTTTTATTGATTTGAAGCACTTATATATATATATCCTTAATGGTTGCAAAAATGCGAATCCCAGGCATGTTTATCCAATGATGCAATCAGCGATCTCCAGGAGAGGTACAAACCAGTTGTTTATTGTTAAAACAATACTTAAAACAATAAAAACAGTTATATACAAAGTTAAAAAAAAGCTTAGCTTTCGCTGGTCCTCGGCCAGCTTCCTCAGAGTGAGGCTCAGGGGGTGGGAAGTTCTTTTTATACTCTTGTTGATCTAACTGCCTACTCATACCCCGTGTGATAGGGCCATTCTTCCTAATTGACTGTAATTGCCTTAGTCGTCCCGCCCTCTCTTTTTTGTACTCCAATTCTGCACGTTTTTTAACTTTGTATATAACTGTTTTTATTGTTTTAAATATTATTTTAACAATAAACAACTGGTTTGTACCTCTCCCGGAGATCGCTGATTGCATCATTGGAGATATATATATATATATATAATAAATGCAGTGTTATCTTCATTTTAGATGTCAAAAGGGTCTTTCTCTCTCTCTCTCTCTCTCTCTGTCTCTCCCTCTCTTTCTCCCTCTTTCTGCCCTTGGTCTGCCAGTCCTCTTCCCCCACTCAGCGTGTGTGTGCGTGTGTGTGTGTGTGTGTGTGTGAGAGAGAGAGAGAGACCCTTTTGAGAGACCCTCTCCCTCTCTTTCTCTCTTTCCTCTCTCCCTCTCTCTTTCTTTCCTCTCCCTTTCTCTCTTTCCTGTCTCCCTCTCTCTCTTTCTTTCCTCTCTTTCTCTTTCCTCTCCCTCATTCTCTTTCCTCTCTCTCTTTCTCTCTTTCCTCTCCCTCTCTCTTTCCTCTCTCTCTCTTTTCTCTCCCTCTTTCTCTCTTTTTCTTCTCTCCCTCTCTCTCTCCTCTCTCTTTCTCTTCTCTCTCTTCTCTCTTTCTTCTCTGTCTCTCCTTCCGGAGAGGAAAACTTTATCCAGATCTCATTTAGATGTGACTCTCTCATAAACACAGTGTGAAATCCTTGCCTGAGAGAGAGAGACAGAGACAGAGACAGAGAGGCTGGGTCTCCACTGAACATTTCTGGGCCCTATCCACCTCTTTTCATCAGCTCCTGATAGATATGATAGCTGAGAAGGGAGTCTGCTTTGTCTCAGGACTGGAGGAAGGGAAAAGGTGGGTTTTGGGCTCCTGCCAAGGCCACACATAAGCCCCCCATCCCACCCCGGAGGCTGACAATGTCACTTCTGTCTGCTGGAGAAAATAGCTCTGGATAAGATCAGTTTTCAGCCGTTTGAGGGAGCTTCTTCAATTCTGCAGGCCCAGCCACGCGAGCGGCTGTTTGGCAGATAATCCACCTGTGACCAACAGCCTAGCAGTAGGATGGGGGTCTCTCTGTCTCCCCCCACTCCCCAATTAGCATTCTCCCTGCTTAACTAGAAATGGACACAGGCGATATCGTCGGCTTAATAATCAAAGAGCAGCCCGGGGACGGCCACAAAGCAATGCCGCCGCACCAGCTGGGACTGCCACCCGGCCCGGCATGGCCGGGCGGCAGTCCCGGCCACGGTGGCTCAGCGGTCCGGGGAGCGGCCCGCGGACAGCCCAGGAAGTGATGCCACCACCAGCCGCCGCCCCAACTGGGACTGCCGCCTGGCCCGGGGCAATGCGTGGTCAGCTCGGCTGCCCAGGGAGCGGCCCGGGGACAGCCCATGAAGCGATGCTGCCATTGGCAGATGCCCCAACTGGGACTGCTGCCTGGCCTGGGGTGATGCGTGGCCAGTTCAGCGGCCCGGAGAGCGGCCTGGGGACGGCCCAGGAAGCGATGCTGCCCCCTCAGCCGGGACTGCCACCTGGCCTGGGCGACATGTGGCTGCTCAGCAGCCCGGGGATGGCCCAGGAAGCAATGCCGCCATCGGCCGCTGCCCCAACTGGGACTGCCGCCCCACCTGGGGCAATTCGTGGACGGCTTAGCGGCCCAGGGAGTGGCCCAGGGACAGCCCAGGAAGCGATGCTGCCACCCCAGCTGGGACTGCCGCCCAGCCCAGGGTGACGTGTGGCCAGCTTGGCTGCCCGGGGAGTGGCCCGGGGATGGCCTAGGAAGCAATGTCGCCACCCCAGCCAGGACTGCCACCAAACACGTTGCCGGTTTGGCTGCCTCTCCACCTAGTACAGGTTAGCCAGGGGGTTGTGTGGCCGCTTTGTGGCAGCACTCCGTGGACTCGAAGCCCCCTCCCTCCCCCTGCCACTCACCATCCGTCTCCGGCTCTGCTGCTGCTTGGCCAACCAGGGCCCCAGCTTGCAGGAGGGCTGGCCCGCTCAGCGGAGGCTTTCCCGGGCCGCTCCCAGTGGGGATCCCGGGGCTTCCCCATGCGGCTCCCTGGCCACGTACACCTCAGATGGAGCCAGCCCAGGAAAGAGACTTCCTGGCCATCCTTCTCCCAGAGGGTGGGGCAACCAGGCGCAGGGCCAATCAGGAGCTCTGCGAGGGGGCAAGTCCACATGAGAGAGAGAGAGAGAGAAGGGAAGCGTAAGTGCGTCTCTGTCTCTCTCTCTGCAAATGTGGAGGGGGCTCCGGAGCCGCAGGAGGTGGCTGAAAGAGCCGCATGCGCTCCGGAGCTGCGAGTTGCAGTAATTTCTCATGGTAAGACTTTCAACAGGCCAATGCAATGAATAAAAGGTATCTGGGTCATCTGACTTCACCTAGATGCTAAACTGTTATTGCTGAGCAAATCCTTCACTGTTGCTCTGACTGACATTACCTGGAGACAGACGCTGAGTGATTTGTTCAGTTGCCTACCTTGCTAACTGGCTCTTCATACCATCCATAACAATAATAAAAACAAGTAAAAATATTTTTACTCAAGGTGGAATGAAATACTTACAAATAACCACCCAGGTATGAATGTCCATTTAGAAAATATTCACAGGTATGAATTTACCCCAAAGTGTACTTACACTTCGTGAGCAAGAAGAAGTCTCTGCAGCCATGTGATCTGAATTCCGTGACTCCTGCAGCCACGGCCATTTTTAACCCTGTGACTTCTCTTTGTCATTTGGGGTTAAGACAGGCAATTTCCAGAGGCCCATATGGTCAGTGGTTTTTTTTCCCTTGGTCACATGGCTAAACAAGATCCAGGGATTTTGCAGTCAGCACCAATTTTGTTTCTCATTCTGCTGTGTGGAGGAGATGATTGGAGTTCTATGTAAACATTTTAAAATATTCTTTTAGATTACTATATAGTACTGTTCATTTGTAAGCACTTTGAAAACTGTTCTGCTTCTTTTTAAGAACTGTACTTTGCAAACTATTGTGTTTGTAAGTACAGTATTTTGCCAAGATAAATCCCCCCACCCCACTTTGGGCGCCTTCCTGAGAGCCTTGCAAGGAAGACCTGATCAGTGGCAGCAATGTTTTTTTTCCAGGCTGAAAGTAAGTAGCAATGAAAAATTCCCTGCCCCATTTGGGCGCCTGCTGGAGAGCCTTGCAAGGAAGTGCTCATTAGCATCAGCAATTTATTTTTCTAGGCTACAAGCTGGGAGCCTTGTAAATCCCCTCCCACTCCACTTTGGACACCAATCTGGAGGTGCTTTAATTCCAGGGTGGAAGGTTTGCACCTCGAGGATTACCTGTACTGGCCACATCTTTGATGTTAATATCAGTTATATTCCAATGGTTTCTCTGAAATTAAAAGAAAAAAAAATAGAATGATTATATTGGTAAATTCCATTGCCCAGCCCTGTCTACTGTGAAGTTTCAAAAGCCAAAATAGTTGAAACTTAGGCTGGGCAGAAAAAAACTCCATTGCATTTTATTTACTGGTTCTCATTGTCATAACTCATGCTGTTATTATGTTCCACTGAATCATAGCCACTCCAGATCACTCCATGGAGAAAAGCTCTCTGAGCTGCCCTGTTTCTTGGTGCATTACCCAATTCTTGCAAGTGCATTCCTGTAGCTTCCTGTATTTTATCCTGATAAAAGATGCTGGCATCTTCTTCTCCTTTCATTTACCTTACCCAGCATTATCATTTTTTTTCCATAAATGCATCCACCCATATAATGTGTGCAAAGTACACGAGAATACTTCTGGAAAGAATTCAGTTTAATGAAAGGAAATATACTTTGATATTCTTTCAAAGAAAAAAGAGTGTTTTAGAGAAATCTTCATGACTGGAGTCTGGTCTTCTTGCATTTATTTAATTATAAGATGGCCAAAGGGCACATGTGAAAGACTTTCTTTCAGTGTGCCATCATTTCTTTAGGCTCTGTGACTTCTGTTAAATGTGACAGTTATTAGGAAACTTCTCCCACTGGCCTTCTTTACTACTGTTGTGACTATTACTACTAAGGGGAGGGAAAATTATGCTTGGTTTTCTTTTCAAAATGTATTTACTTAATCACTCTGGCCACCATTTGGTGAACATTTTCAAAAAGTACTTCATACTTGTGTTTGGAAGACTTAGCAGTAAAAGGAAACCAGGCCACCAAAGAACATGGCTGAAACCAGTCAGAGCATAGAACAACTCAAAGAAGTAGTGCAAGATTGGAAGATGAGGAGATACTTGGCCCATAGAATCACCAAGTCAGACACGACTGAATAGATAACATCCTTGGTGTTCTCTGAGCTTGGTTGTTTCCTTGCAGAAGTTTCATTATCCAAACTAGGTAACATCATTGTTGATAGTCTGATCAGGAGTAGCACTGATGATGTTGCCTAGTTTGGGTAATAAAATGTTTGCAAGAAAAAAATCAAGATCAGAGAGCACGAAGGACCCCTCATTTCAGCCCTGAGCTGCAAATATTCTCCTTTATTGGTATGGATAATATCATCATCACTTTGTGCCCAGCTCTGCCTGAGTTCTATAGATTCAAATGGAGGAATCTAGAACAAAAGACTCTTAATCAAGATTAGTTCTCTATCAGTAACTTACAGCATCTCCTGTAACTTTTGATGTAGTATAATTTGTAAAGCTTAACTCATGGTAATGATTGCTATATATTAATAATTTAGAATGTATTAGTCTTATTTCATGCATGTTTGTGAATATCATATATCTGGATTGTTCATATAAATAATACTATAATTAAATAAAATTAATACTTAAATCAAAATGATCACATACAACCTTCATGCACCCATGGGGGTGGGTTATATTTTTGCCTGCTCAACTTGTGATCTGAGAGAGCTTGAAATGGGACAACTTGCTGTGGAAGAATGCAGAGGCGAGGGGAACTTCCTCCTTCTTTCTCTCCCTCCTTCAATGCAGGACAGCTTGCTGCAGGAGAATACCAGAGGTGAGGGAAACGTCCTCCTCCTCTTCTTTTTTCTCCTCTCTCCCTCTCCCTCAATCCTCCCTCCTGGATCCAGCATACCACCTCCACCAATACCTCTTGAACTCTGTGAGGAATAGGAGGTTCTCCTCACCTCTGGCACTCTTCCATTACATTACATTAGACTGTTGTAACTAAGGAACTGTCTGGCGTTGACTTGCCCTGCACTGAATTGGCCAGGGTAAGTTCCCGTGTTGAGCTATCTGGGGCAAGGCAGATGGGTTGAGTTGACCAGGGTGAGCTACAGTGGTGGGATTCAGCCGGTTCACACCACTTCAGCAGAACCAGTAGCTAATTTTTTGTTGCCCAGGCCCAGAATGGACTTCCAGAAGTGGCATCCACACAGAGAACTGGTTGTTCACATATTTGAATCCCACCACTGGTGAGCTAGCAGCAGCAAGCCGGTAGTAGCAAGTTGTCCTAGATCCAAGAGAGCCTGGGTATAAAGGTAATAAGTATTCCTCCATTATTCTTATCTACATCTATGTGTAAAACTGGAAAAGGACTATTTATTTTAAATAGAACTAAATATTATAAATAAATAAATGAGTGAGTGAGTGAGTGAGTGAGTAAATTTGGAGAACAAGTCCTGTGACTAAAACTATCCAAGATCTGGCACCATCCCTAACTAATTAGCCAGTGTACCCCATGGAATGCTGCCTGTGCCTCCTCTCCCACATGGAAAACTTTCCCAGCACTTCTGGCCATAGATATCTCTTATAATAGAGGCATTAACTTCTATACATGACCACAGAGGTTGCTTAAAGAAAGCCTTATATGCGAATAGCTAAAAATGTTTGCAAGCTGTTTCCAAGCCATGACAAACTTCAGGAGAAAATGCAAAATAAGTCACAAGATTGAATATTAAAATGAAACAAACCATTTCTTTGGGAGAAAACATGAAAGATGTATCCCCTCCACCAGTGTTCTTTGTATATGAAGCATAATGGTTTTGTGTCTTTGAATCTTAGAAGAAATGTGATTATAACAGAACGCTGTTTTGAAGACTGGCAGCAATTAATAGTCAGAAGAACAGCCACAAGAAGGCACCAGATGTCAGGAAGCACATGATTTTTCCATCAAATTAGCATCAACATTTAGTGGGTTTTTATTATCAATGGAAAATGAATTCTATTATATTTATGGGCCACAAATATCTGCTTGCTCCCTCTCCTTTCATTTCTTCTTTCTTTTACTTGTTCTTTTGTTTGATGCATGTTTGTATGAGTGTTGCTAAGGCCGGGTAAGTGTACTCCCTGCACACATAATAATCTGGGAATTAGTCATAATTTCAGCTTCACACATGAGCCTGATGGTGTTGCAGTCACACCCCTTGTACCGTTTTATTTCCAGAATCCTCCGGATTGGCAAATATAATACAGAGATACCTATCTGTTTTTGGATAACACTTTACAAAAGATGAGCATTACTTTACTCTCAAGATAATAAGAGTCCAAACTCAATAGAGCTACTCAAGCCCTGGGCTGTTTCATAACTGACCTGAGCATCTTAGAATCTGTTCTTACTGACAAAAAAATATTTTTTTTCTCAAAAACAATGATTGCCTGGATAGTTTGTCATGGTTCTGGATAAAAATGTTTCTGCAACTGATCAGCTATTTATTTCTGGTTACACAGCCTAATCAGAGGGACTGTGCAATGTTCTCTT
>NW_015387330.1:11857-33771 GCF_001527695.2 Protobothrops mucrosquamatus
GCTAACAAAGAATTAAGGGAGTACTGAGATAGCTATTTCTAACCTTATTTGGTTTTCATCAGTCAGACATACCCTTCCGAGATTCGAACCTGGGCTGTCTGCATGTTAAGCAGAAGCATTAGCCCCTAGGCCACAGGTTCTTTCTCGCTTTGTTAGCTACAAGAGACAGGGGAAGAGGATGAGTGCTTTTTGAACACCCCGTCAGCCTAAATATGGAAGAGAGAGAAGTCTTTTGCCTGCATCAGCTCAATCCAGAGCCATCCACAGGCAGCAGTCGCTTAACTGCGACATCATATGTGTTTTTCAAAATTGCTGCAACACGGCCTCAGCTATGACACTTGAAATGGGAGATCCCATGGGAGTACCCTTTATTTGCTCATACGTGTTGCCCTGGAAGGTAAAATATGTTTTTAGGCAGAGACCCAACAGGTCCACAAGGTCCCCCGGGCGGAGAGAGTCCTGGTACCGTCCTGGTCCCTCCTGAAGAAGGAGGTCCCTGATGGTTGTAATAGCCAGGTCCTGTGGGATAGAGGTGAAGAGGGAGACGACGTCAAAAGACACCATCACCTCATCATCCTCTATCCTCAGGGTCCTGATTCTGTCCAGGAACTCTTCTGCAGACTTAACGGTGGTATGACTATCACTGACAAGATGGCCAATACGGCAGCTCAGCCATTTGGCCAATCCTGACGTCGGGGTACCTCTAAATGACACAATGGGTCTAAGAGGGACCCCTTCCTTGTGGACCTTGGGTAGTCCATAGAACATGGCTACCGCCGTATCGCTGGGATGTATCCTCATAAGAGTATCATCGTCCAGTCTTTTGCTACGCTTCAGGGCATTGAGCACTTTGTTAATGCGGTTCTTAAGGGTCATCATGGGATCCCCATTAACCACTCTGTAGGCAGCTGTATCATTGAGTAACTTCAACGCTTTACTGATGTAATGCACCCTATCAATAACAACCGTAGCCGTCCCTTTATCTGCTGGCAATATGAGGGTGGCCTCATCCTCCCTGAGTTGGGCTAAAGCCTCCAACTCCTTTCTAGACAGAGTCTGGTAATGTAATATATACATACATACTAGCTGTATCCGGTCATGTGTTGCTGTGGCTCAGTCTGGTAAAAGCGTGTGTTGCTTTTACATCCAACAGATGGTGCTGTTTTTCAAAACATGTTTTTACCTGTCACAGGTGTGACATCTATATAATATTGGTATATAAAAACACACGCGTATTCGAATGCAACGTTGTGTCAAAATGTCAAAGCAATCGGTGAAGAACTTTCGTAGATTTAAGATTTTGAACAAATGAACATTTACATTTATATATATATATATCGGAGCTGCTCTCTCTCTATAAATATTGGTGGGGGGGTGTGGAGTGCTGGCTTAGTTGCTGTAGGTGGGTTGGTTGGCTGTGTATGGGCTATTGTTTGCGGATTGTTCAGCTGTTTCGTAACATCCTGAGTAGTTGAGGTGCTGGCTGTGTGGGGTGAAGAAATTTCAGCCTTTTGTGGAAGCACAAGGCATTAACAGATTTGGCTTCAAATCCAGTCAGGAAGTGAATTGATGTCTTCTTCCTGTCAATCAGTTCATACTGTCACTGGATACTTTCTATTATACAGGTCTTAGATACCTCTCTTTGCACACTGACACTATTGCCTGATGGGGGAAGAATACATTCATTCTTGAATAGATTTGAAACCACATCTTGTAATACCAACTTTCTTTATTTTAAAATGAAGAAGTGGAAAAAACTATTTGGATGAGATAAAATGCAGCATATAAATCCCAGCTGTTCTGGCAACTGGAGCTTCTCTTAGCTACTTTAGTTATCACACTTTACAGAATTGGGAATACAATGCGGGATATTGAAACATACAGTGCTATAAATGCTTTCATTGTAATACACTACCTAAGTAGTCTATATACATGCAGAGCTTCTGAATAGCATGCACTCTTACAAATGTTCAAATCCTTAAATGCACTTTATGTGCTAGCAATTATTATGTTGCCCAACCTGATGCTGCCCAACTTATGGGAATATGTTCTGAGCATTTTTGTCATCAGAACCACCTCTTTTGCAAGAAATTTCTGAAGAAAATGTCAAGCTGTGACCATTCCTCCATGACACAGGAAATAAAAAATAAAGTGCATTTTTATATAGGCTTAAGAAATTCAATAAACTTTCAATGAAACTGTCCTTGGTGCTATTTTACTCATTCATGCAGAGGCAAGAAACTTTTGGTTAAAGTTGCTTATTCAACTTTAGTTTCCTTCTTCCTCATTTCTTTCACACTTTTGGTTCCAATGTTTGGCTTTATTTTGTACTGCATTTCATTTTTAAAATCATATTTTTAGAGAATGTTTTTTTTCAGCTGTTGTACATCCTAAGTAATTCTCTGACATTCATTTGTTCCTTCTGGAAATCAGTCATAGGTTAGGTTCTTTTTCATTTGATTATTTTTTCTCATTGTATAAAGTTGTAAATTACAACTTTAAAAGCTGGGAGTTTTAAAAATGCTCTCTCTGTGTGTGTATGTTTGTGTGTGTGTGTATAATAGTATAGTATATATATTGGGTGTTTTGGATGTGTTTGTTTTAATTGTTTTTAATTGTTTTACATGTTTTATAATTTTAGAAGTGTAAGCCATCCAGAGTCACTTGGTTAAATTGGGAAGCTATAGAAATTGAATAAATTAATGAATAAATAAATAAATATAAAATAACAGAATTGGAAGGGACCTTGGAGGTCTTTTAGTCCAACCCTTTGCTCAAGCAGGAGACCCTATAATATGAAAAAAATTAAATTGCCACATATTGGAAATGAAAACTCAGAACGAAGGAACTGTAATCAGAACAATGAATATGAAATGAACATCAGCAACCTAGGAATGACTAAAGATATCACTTGGAAAAATATAAAATGTTTTCTTTGTGGACTAATTAAAATAGATTCCCTCTCTTTTTTTGTCACAGTTGTAAGAATACCAGCTAAGGAGCCATGAGGGAACTGTTTATTTGCTTCCCTTCCAAGCCATCCAGCTGTTCTTTCATTTGTGGTCTTTGGGCTAATTACATAATGTCCCTAATTTATACCTACTGGTAAATCAGATCAGAGCATTACCTGGAGGGCATGCTCTAATTAGAAGAATTTCAGAACAAATTGTTTAAAGATCTTGTTTGGTATGATTAAATGCAAGTGATGGCCTCTCTGTGTCTCTTTTTAAGACCAGTCACACTTATTTTATGGAAAACAAATCTGTATATTGTAATAGCTATGTTTCCATCTGAGAAGTTCAAGTTGAAAATCTGAGGGATTCTTGAGAGCAATGATAGAGAAAAGAATATTTCTCTCATTCTCACTCTCTCTCCTGCCCTCTCTCTAAAAACATAGATAGAAGGTAGGGTTGTACTAAGTGACATATACTTTGTGGGGCTGCCTGATCACTAAAGTGAAATAATACCACAACATGGAAGAGCAAGGTCTATGACTTTATGCCTCCAGTCAAACTGCTGAGATAGTTTCCTAGCATTCACTTTGATAAACATGTCTCTTGCATGTGTCTATAATCGAAGAATGCTACCTGAATGCATTAAATAGATTCTACTCTAGCATACTGTATATAAATATGTCTTGTTTATTACCTGAATTAAATTTGGGAGGCTTCATGGCCTTCTGAACATTCCTAGGAAAATTCCACTATGTGGGTCTAATCCAATCCATAGAAATTCCCCATCTGGAAAATAGGTTTCTTATGGAATTCTCCTCTGTTCCCACTTTCCCCTATCTAATATTACATTGAAACCTTCTGAGTCTATAAAAATATGGTATGATTAAATATGATTTTCTGAGGCCAGCTTGTCTTAAGAGGGAAGGAGGAAGCCCATGCACTGCTGGGCCTAGCTGGCTGAGACTTTCCAGCTGCAATAGGTTTCTGTGGGCTTTCCCCATCCCTTGACGCATCCCTGCATGTTTAACAATCTACGCTGTTGCTTAATAACTGCAATGGAGAAAGCTGAGATTGTGATCATTGAGGAAGGCAGTCAGGTGAGTATCTCACTTAACAATTACAATGACTTACAATCAAAAATTTGGGCTCAATTGTGGTCATAAGTTGAGAATTCCCTGTACCATCAAAACATTATTTGGTAATCTACCAAGTCACCTGAACAAAATGTGATAGTAATCCAAATAGTTACAGTTCTTCTGTGTATCATTTGAGTTTAAAAGTCAGTTTTCTTAATCAGCTCAATTTCCTGTGGTGGTAATAATAATAATAATAATAATAATAATAATAATAATAATAATAATAATAATAATAATAATAATAATAATAATAATAATAATAATAATAATAATAATAATACAGATTTGGTAATATTATTACCAATCCTGTGGTAATAATATTTCTATGGCTTGGTTTAGTTACTGTACCGAATCATAGTAATCCAACCCCAAGCTTGTCATTAAAACACCACAGTGCTCAAATATAGTAGATTAACATAAATTCATATTGTATTACAAACTATTCCAAACTATTTTTAATAGACAAGAATAAGGCATATCACAGTTACTATTACTCTCTTGCATTTGGTTACAATTATGCACCTGACACAGAGTTGCTATGAAGTTAGCTGTTTACTCAAGGTTGAGGAAATAAGAGCAGACAAGAAATGAAAAGCAAAACAGAGCCTCTGAAAGAATCCTGCCTGAGTAGTTTTTATTTTAACAGAAAGAATAGTCAAAATTCAGATCAAAGTTCAAAGACACAGGCCAGGGTTGTCAGACAATTCAGAGGTCTGAATTTCACATCACTGATTCTAATAAAAGATCAGAGGTCAGGGCTGCCTCTTAAATCAGGCTGATTTTATTCTCTTGCTTGGCAAGGAACCTTATAGAATATCTTTGCTCTTCATTCTACTCACTGGGTGAGGATCTAGATGGCCTTACATCATCATCATCATCTGATTGCTGCAGCTGTTTTTTGATCATTTGCAAGTGATCACTGATTTTGTGTTTCCTGAAGTTGAAATTTTATAGGTTCTGCTCAAGTCTCTTCTTAGGAGTTATCATCTGAATCTTGATCCATGACAGTTACTTAATAAATGAACTAAGAGAACATACAGGAATTTGGCACAGAGGTTTGACTAAGGAAAGAGGAAGAAAAAAAAGGGCCAAGATAAGGGAGATATTGTTGCCAGTGGTGGTGGCTGATTCTTGACTCCTGTTGAATTTCCATTAGCTCCTTGCTGATTTAGGTGAGGATAAGTAAGAAATTCAGTTTCAGAGAGTGAGTTCAGTAAACAGATGGATGGAGAAACTATATTAACTAGGATTGGTGAAGGAACTCAAAGGGGAATGGTTTATTTTCTTTCTTCTGGTCATTTGAAGAACACAGAAATGGAGAGAACCGCTGGCATCTGCATTGCATGTACTATGATCCCCCCCTCCCCTTACTAAATATACTACAAATATAATCTGATTGCCTCCTAGAAGATAAGGGGAACTTATCCAGTCTCTAGTTTGTCAGAAAAATGAAAGATTATTACATTGGATTCAGGAAGCCCTTGTGGAAGAATAAGAAAACCAATAAACCCCCAGAATATAGAAAAAAGCCAAAGGGAAGAAATGGAAGGGGAACTAATGTGGCACAAAAGAGCTAGCTTTGCTTGGACTGGATTTCAGAGTGTTCCAATAGACATCATTCCTGGACTCCTGGGGAATAAAAAGTTCCCATGTATCTCAGGAATAGAACTATGCAGACTCTGCAAAAGGAAATATCCCTACCTCTTTCCCAAAGAGAAAGAAACTACACTAATGGTGACATTAATTTCAGATAGGACTTAAACCTGAACATTGTGTTCTTCAGCCTCTATTAATAAAGGAGAGAAATACATATTAGTTTTTCAGTTTACATCAAACTAGGTAAGATAGCTAATAACCTAGAAGACAGAAATGAAATTGAAAATCTTGATAGATAGGAAAGCAAGTTAAATGTAACAATGAAATGTAACACAGACCATACAAATTCTTCACATGGAAAATGTCTAGGTAAAAAATGTCAGTTACTAGTTTTACTTGTCAAAAATATCTTGGAATAATCACTGATTACAAATTGATTGCTCAGCAGGGTGATGTGGCTGTAAAGAAAACCATCACAATTTTAAACTCCATCGATAAAATACCAGAAGCAAATGTTCCACTTTTATTCTTCATCAATTAAACTACACTTGCATACTGTCTTCTGTTCTGAGTACCATGTTTTAAAGAGTCAGACAAGTTCAGCAAATTCTGAGAAGAACAACCTGGATTGTCTGGAGATTAAAAAACAAAACAAAACACTTTTATTAAGAGAAATGGAAAGAACCAGGAATCTAAGAAGAGAAAGAGTGTATGTGGAGGGATATAATAGCACTTCTGAAAGTGCTTACTGCTATTCAGTAAGAAGAACCTATCTCTGTAGTTCTCCTGGGGAAGGGGAAAGTAGTGAAGTCCTTCATTGAATGCACCCTTGGCAGATAGACAACCATCTACTATATCTGGATTGTCTAAAATTTGAATTCCTGCACTGAACAAGGATTAGATTCAGTGGCCCAAAGAGTCCTTTACTAAACTAAGGCATTTGTGATTGCAAGGCAAGTGGTGGTGGTAGGTGTGATGGTAAAGGAGAATCCAATTTCTGTTCAAATTTAAGAATTAAAATTATAATGTATCAAATTGCTGTTGCTGCTTTATATAGCAGTGCTGTTCAACATTACAAAGAGTCTATGCCTATGGCATAGTGCCTGAAGTCTTGCATTAGGACTAGGAAACACAGCCTGAAATCTACCATAAGCAGTCTAGTTGACTTGGGGCTTTTCACATTCCATAGCCAACTTAACATATAGAGATGCTACTTTGAGATTAAAATAAAAGGAGATCTTCATGTTGCCTATCTTGAGCTCTTGTGTGTGAAGGGGAGTGGAAAGTAGGATATATGTCTTAGAAAGGGGCACTAAATAAACAATCCAATTCACCTGCCTGGTGAATCCCACTGAAATAATGTTGGCGATGGGGGAAAAAACCTGTGTTTTATAAACTTGGTCTGCATCCTTCCTGTTAACTGCTCAAAACAGACAAGTAAAGTTTATATCACTTAAATGGAGATTTGACCTGGTCTGAAGTGAAGGTTTTATAGTTCCTTAACTCTCAGTGCCTATAAAGTGATCAGGATTTGGAACGGTTCCTCAATAAAATGAAACAAACTGGCTGTTTTTTTTTCACCATGGGTTCTCAGTCAATGCTATGTCATTCATTAAACAATTTTCCAAACATTCCTGTATCAATTTGTGCTGATGGTTTTAACAGCTGGAGGCTTACCAAGAAGACACATTTTTGTCTTTTTTATTCACTGAAAGAAAGAAAGAAAAAAAAATAGTAACATAACTGCATT
Source organism: Protobothrops mucrosquamatus (assembly GCF_001527695.2). NCBI lineage: Eukaryota > Metazoa > Chordata > Lepidosauria > Squamata > Viperidae > Protobothrops > Protobothrops mucrosquamatus. The sequence goes on from NW_015387330.1 coordinate 19,294, forward strand.
TTTAGAACAAGCACAAATTTGAAATATAGCCATAGATTTTAATTTTTTTCAGTCATTTCACAGACTTGGGAGTGTAATACTCACATCATTACCTCACGACTTAAGGCTAGAGCAAGTGTTGATGTGCAGGTGTGAATAGATCATCACACACTATGCTGAAATACATAATGCTCAACCACTATAAATGTTCCAGTATATTTAAATTTAAGCAGATTGAAGTCTAGGCTCTGCTATTGTAATTTAATTTTACTTATACGATTTTAGTCTTTTCGTTATTTCTTGTTCTTTAAACTAACCCTACACTTCTGATTTATTGTACTTTATGATTTAAAAATTATACTGATTTTATATTGTCCACAAATACCATGTAATAATTCAATCCTGAAAGCTAAAATCTACAAATATTTTAAATAAAGGCAAGAAAATCTAAATCACTGTCATAGAAGCCTCCCGTGTCAGATCTTCTGAAGTTTTCTGTGGTCTCCAAGGAACAAGCTAGTAGGCAGAAATATGGACAGAGAAACCTTTGTGTCTTTGCATTTTTTAAATCCATTACAAAAAATGATGATGATGCTTTAATGGTCACATAAATTTAATGAGCAGACTTTTTAAAATAAAATCTTTTTAAGTTTTTAAGGTGGAAGGATAAACAAACAAACAAACAAACAAATGTTATTTTACTTATGAGTAGACAGGTCCAAATTACCTCTTCAGAACATTTACAAAATGGGCTCAGCTGGAGAATAAATGAATGGAGTGCAAGACAGTCTTCAGTACAACATAATAATTGGGGTAAGTCTTGGGCAGGGATCCTTGTTGGTTTTTAAAGTTATAACATTGTAATTTTGATTTTTGAAATATTAGATACAGGTCTAAAAAAGGAATGTCAATGTGTGTGAAATTGCAATCAGAGTTCCCAAATACTGCAATACCATAATGTTTCATCCTTGCAGTGTTTTGACCAAATTGGTTTTCTAAATAGCCCAGCAGACTCACTTTTGCTAGAGGCTGTTATGCCATATATCCTATTAAAGGCACCCTATTAAGTGTTCTTGAGGTCTGGCCTGTTGTAATTGATTACAAATTGCCTACAACATACAGACCAAAATAGAATTAGAGGAAACAATTCCAAAAAGTAAGGTTGCAAATTTATTACCATAAATATAAAATCATAAATCCAGATCTCGTAACTTTTATATACCGGTAAGTAGGATTTATATACAAATATTTAGCAGACACTTAGAATAAAATCCAGATGACAAATATTCACATTAGTTTCATTGGTAATGATGGAGGATCCTTGCAGCATTTCTTTTGGTGAATGGTAGTGTAGTGTGCAGCTGGGAAATCACAAATTGGTTTGCTATAGTTATAAGGTTACTGAATTTTACACATTGAACCAATGGAAGATAAGAATGCAAACACTAACACAGTGGTTCTCAACCTTTTTAATGCCGCGACCCCAACCGGTCGTAAGTCGAGGACTAAACTGGTCGTACGTCGAGGACTAAACCGGTCGTAAGTCGAGGACTAAACCGGTCATAAGTTGAGGACTAAACCAGTCGTAAGTCGAGGACTAAACCGGTCGTAAGTCGAGGACTACCCAACCGGTCGTAAGTCGAGGACTTTCCCTGCCCGGGAGCGCCGCACATGCGTGGTTCCGCCCCCTGCGCCAGCCGAGGCGTAGCTGGCAAGTGGCAGAGACGGAGCAGGCCGACCACCAGCTGGCCTAGCCCAAGGGAGGTAAGGCACCCGCTGGAAAAGGGGGGGAAAATGGCGGATAAAAAAAATGGTGGACAAAAAAAATGGCAGACAGCCTTGCTTGGCGACCCCCGTGAAATGGTCGATCGACCCCAAATGGGGTCCCGACCCACAGGTTGAGAACCACTGCACTAACAGCACAGAAATATATGCTATGAGTGATATAAATAGCTATGGGAATAAAAACAATATTTTTATTAACCTTTTAAGCCATAAATATCTAGACCAAAAGCCTAATCTAACACAATACTGCTGAAAAAGAAAAAAAAAGAGACACCAGACAAAGACAGCATGGTTTCATAAAGAGAGTTGGACTAGAAGACCTCCAAGGTCCCTTCCAACAATTCTGTATTCTGCATGATGATGTAAAAAGGACGAAACATAACATAACAAAACAAATCTTACTCTTACCTGTCTGAATCCTAACAGATACAAATTTCTAAGTTGTAGGATTTGCATTATGATATCACAATGCACACTTTGTCAGTAACCCTTCTGCCTATGTATTATGCCTCAGAAAGAATAAGAGATTAAATTCTAATCTAAATCTCTCTGAAATTATGTCTTTTAAAAATATTATTCTAATTATGTATGTAATGTAGATTTTTTGAAGAATTCGTATGAACATACAGAAGACTTCAATTTCAGCCAAGAAGAGGAATAAACTAGTCTTACTCTTCCTGTTTTGTGTCAATTTCACTAGGTAGATCAGTATAGAAATGGGAAAGCTAAATCTACTTGTACTGAGACTGACTATAACAAAATCTTGCAAGTATAATGTACATCCTCTTCTGAATTAAGAGGTCATCTTCCTAAGCACTTCTGAATGTTTTTTTGTTCTGGATTTTTTTAAAAAAATACTTTAACTTTTTTTAGCAAGGCAACAGAATCTCATAAAAATGCTAGGCCAAACTTATTTCATTTGAGGTTTGAAACCTTTCATGCATATAGTGAATCCCCAAAAAGCTCTATATATTCATCTTATCTATTTTAGAGTGACTATGAAAATATCAATATAAAAGAAAATACCTCTATCTACCCTTACTTTTCAAAAAAATAAGAATGGAACTAAGCTGTTGCCCAAAATAAATCTTCAATCTTACAATTCTAGTATACAGATATTTCTCTTTCAATGGAATATTAAAATTAAATATAATGGGTTTATTTAGATGAATTCTGTTAGATTAGAACAAAATTTTGTATGAATAACTACACTGGATGATAATGCACTCTAGGGCATGTGCAGTGATGGAAATTTTATTTATTTATTTATTTATTTATTTAGTTAGTTAGTTATTTAGTTATTTAGTTATTTACTTACTTATTTGGTTGGTTGGTTGGTTGGTTGGTTGGTTGGTTGGTTGGTTGGTTGGTTGGTTGGTTGGTTGGTTGGTTGGTTGGTTGGCTGGTTGGTTGGTTGGCTGGTTGATTAAACACATTTATATGGCTGCCCAACTCACAAGGTGACTCTGCATGGCTTAAATACTAAATGGCTTGGAACCAGAAAACTTCAGATGTATACTTTCATTATCTACAGTGGTCATATTAAAAAAGGAATAATGAGAGAGGCGGTCCAGCATATGGGCTCTAAATAAGCAGGTGTTGAGTTGGAGGAAGATTCTCTATTTCACCAAGACTGTTATGGAAATTGGGGGGGAGGGAATGGTTTTAGATGGAGTTGATAATCTGAGGATGATAAAATGGGGAATCTGAATAATGCCAAGAAATGTTATTTGTTCCACAATTACTATTTTCTAAGCTTTTTCTGTGGGTGGATAGGATCATTTTCAATTCAGGCTTAACTTATGTTCTGTAAAGTTAATACTACTGTACCAATATGTTTCAATATCCAGCCCAGTTAGTTTTGATGCAGATTCAGAAATTTGTATAGTCAAAGTCTTACCTAATTGCAGCACAAATAACTTTCATCAACATGATTTTAAATATGCTTTCTTTTGTTCTCCTGAATAAGATAAGATTTCAAACCCTGTCATGTGTAACAGAATCTTCATCTGGGATTTTAAGTTAACTCACATGAAAAATAGAACGTTTTTGAACTTTTGTTCATGGTGCAATTGTATCTGGAAACTGGAATTTCTCAAAAAGTAAATCATGCTTAGATCTATCCTATTGAAGAATGAACAATAGGACTTGGGAACAAGGGGGAGAAGAAGGATATCAAATTATGAGTGAAGTTGTAAGAGTATTTGATGAGGAATGTAATTGATGGGAAATAGGGTTCATGTAGTAGAAATGCTCTTCCAAACTATTTCATATTTTCCAATTCAATTACTTTGATTGCTAAATCTATAAACCTTAATATAGTATCATCCAAATTCCATGGAGCCAAGATGTGCCAACATACCTAATACAAATTTAAAAACTGAGATTTCCTTATTTACAACGATACTGATTTGAACATAACTTTCACTAACTCTGCAAGACCACCTAATTACATCTAAAGTGCTCATTCTGTACCACAGAGAAGAATAACCTATATTCCAGGTAAATACCCCCAAAATGTTGTGCTTCTCGAAAAATATCTGCTGAGAGGGAGACTAATATTTCATATATTTAATAAAGTTAACTTGATATTATTTTTACCCTATACTCTAGTAATGCCATTCAAGGGAGAAGTGAGCTCCAAAGTGTAGAGAGATTAAAAAGTAAAGGAACTCCTCCTTCTAAGAAAATTAAGAAGCTGTAGCCAGGACAGAAAACACTCCATCCTAAAACCAAGAATGGATGAGCTAACTCTTCATCTATGCCTACTAGATACTTTAAATGTCAGCTTAGTATTCCCTAATATTTATTTACTACAGTATTCAAATTTATGTAGCCATTTATCTCATATACAGTACATGATTCTGGATAGCTTACAAACAAAAGGAAAATATAACAATTTAAAAAGAAGAAAAGTAATATAAAACCATGTAAAAAACAATCAATATATACAACTCTCAGTCAAAGTAATCCTAGTTATCAAAACAATCAGTTCAGCCACTGCACTGGCTCCACCACACTAACAAACGAAAAGTCTGCAAGAAAACAACCAAGCTCAGACAGCATCAAGGACCCCCTCATACTCACAAGTCCTTTGCTTGTTGGTAAAGCTATTTCTTCCAGGCATTGAGAAAAGTCAGCAGGGTCAAGGTCAATTTGTACTTTTGTGGTTGGTGGCCTGGCGCAAAGGCAGGGGGAAAAGAAGGGATGGCTTTGTGAAGGAGGTGAATGCATGTGCGTGTGTGTGTGTATGCACAAACATCTGTTGCTTGTGTGAGTGGGGTTGCGAGTACCTATGATGCTTGCATGAGTGGGACTGTGAACACCTGCAACACGCAAGTGGGGCCATGAACACCTGCGACACTCATGTGAGTGGGGCTGTGTGTACGCACACACACGTGCACACCAGCCAGCCCCTCACGTGGCCTCGGTGGCCAATAGGCTGCTTGCAGGTAGTGGGGACCCCTGTTCTAGAATATGGTGCTGGAATCAGGATCTTTTAGACAATGTAATATCTGGATGAAAATTTTGTTCTTATGTACTGGCACACTTTGCACAATGATGCAAACACATCAATGCTCTCACAATCCATCTATATTTGAATATTAGCTATCTATATTTGAATATTAGCTGCATTTAATTCTTCCACCTTTGAATTAAACTACAATTGTAGATGCTATATTTTGGGATATATTTTATTATATACTGCCCACAGTCCCTCTGTGAAAGTTTTGAGTAATTAAAAATGTAATAAATAAAATAATAAAATAAAATACATTAGACTTGTCTAAGAGCTACACTCCCAAATTCAAGTATAAAAAGCATGTATGTATATATGGAGCATATCGCACAGTGGTGGGATTCAAATATGTGAACAACCGGTTCTCTGTGTGGATGCCGCTTCTGGAAATCCGTTCTGGGCCTGGGCAACTAACTACTGGTTCTGCCAAACTGGTGCAAACTGGCTGAATCCCAGTGTGGTATGTGGTTGAAAATCTTTGCTCTTATACAGATTCCTGCAATTTTTTCCTCAGGAGAGAAATCTGAAAGGACCACATTCAGACGTTTGGATGTGTATGTCAGCCCTAAGAGGACTGATAACATGCTAATTTGTACTTCATGATGCATGTAAAACAGCTGCTAACTAATGTTCCTCCTTTGCCTACTGGAGTTGAAATTTCAGCAGCCGAGACCCCTAAGAGTGCAGTGCAAAGACAGCACATAGCTCTCTCAGCAAAAAGGAAGTGACTCAGTGAGGAAATTAAACAAAGAGGTATCTAATTCTGCGGAAGCAGATGGATTGCTTCAGAAACTTTAGGTGTGGCAGCTTTTGATGCACACTGTCTGATCTTACAGCCATACAGTATTACTAAATAAGGAAGTTCATACCAATAAATAAGAAGTTTGTACTGCCAATATTCTCTCAATGGGGTCTACATTCTAGAAGAGAAGTGAATGGCTTCCAGAGCAAACACTTTCAGTGGTTTTACAGTATGTTTTTATTGAACTGAAGAAGAAGGCAGTGATCCACAAGCTGACCTTCTTTAAAATGCTTGTCATATGTGTCCCTTAAAATTGCTTCGGATTGTGGAAAAATATACAGTGTTAATGGAAATTATTGTTCTCATAACTGTTTGCTGATGTCAGTGGCTGTATATAAGAAAGGTTCTCAATTTTTATTTGGGAAGATTGGTGAATAACCATTCTTCAATTATTCATCATCTTCCCAAAATATTCCCTTTCACTCACAATGTCCCAATCTTTTACTTAGATGTCCCAATGTAATCCAATCTCTACTTTCAGTGAGTAATGGAGCAAGATGTTAAAAAGTTTTGGAAACATTTACAAAAGGAAAGCCCCTAAGGTGAAGTTTTCCTCACCTTCTGGCTGAAGGCCTGTCTGGGACAGATTTCTTTAACGAATGAGAGTGAATATACGTATTCCAGGATAACGTTGCAGGATCCAATCTGGGTCGGCCATCAGGAACAGAGGTTTTGTCTTCCGAGCTTTCAAACTTGTGCTGGAGCGCATCTTCAGGGAACTTCTCTCTGGCAGAGTGTGTGCTGTTCTGTGTGTGGTGTTTATAGTGCCTGTTATAAATGGCTTTTTAGATGTTGATTGGGGTGTGTTGATGGCTGGCTTTTAAGTCATTAGCTGTTATTTTCTTGTGCTGCCCAGCCCTCACCTTCTAAGTGCTTGATAGGCTGGTTGTAAATCATTTGGAACATAGCTTCCAAGATCTGCAAGTGGGCATCACACACTGCCCAGAGGCTACCATACAAGGACAAATTATGCATTGTAAAGATCCTGCAGAATTCTTTAAATTGTAATCCAAAATATTTCAAGAAAACCAGAGTGGGGAAATGGTGATACAGAGTTTATGGTTTCATAGATGAAAAAAAAAAGTAGTCTTGCATATACAGCCCATAGGAAACTGATAAGTAAATGATTTCTGGTTCATCTCCCCAAGATGCTGGCTGGGTTCTCAGTACCCAGTAAGGATTCTCAGCCATTGATCTAAGAAGAAGGGCAATCTTGTTCTTATATACAGAAATCATTTTTCATTGAACAGTGATAAGATTTTTCCTTAGAAATACTTTGGAGCTTAAATGTTTTTTTTTTAACATTTTCTGTTGTTTTAACATATTTGCTATAGTTGTTGTTTTAGTAATTTTATTTTCTTCCCCTTAAGCTTAGTACTGTTTTTATATTTTAGTAAGTTTGATGATGATGATGATGATGATGATGATGATGATTGCTTTCTTTGACTACCATTGGTTCAATTTGTGAAAATGTTAGGATAAGAAGGTTGAAACAATCAGATAATGAATGGATGTACGGAAACAGAGGTTAATAAAATGGGATTGGATGAAGCTCAGGAATAGGCTTGAAATGACCTAACATTAGCTTTGCTTACACATTGGCCACCTACCAAATGGTGCTCTTGTTGCTACTCTCATTCATTTCCCTTTCTATAATATTTTCAATGGAAGCAAAACTTCTATTTTGTTCCAATCTTTATATGCAGGGCACCATATAAGATTCCATAGAATTTAATGCCCAGTGTTGAATATTGAGGAATTTTGGTTGAAGCTGTACATCAACTGGAACTTCTTTTAAAAGTGTCACAATCACTAAGTAAAAATATCTAGGTAGAGAAGTTGGTGAATAGGGCAATAGTAGCAGATACCTTGCCCAATTGCAGTGGATGGAATGTGGCGTGAAGGACCTTGATTTCTGAGGTGTCTCAAACAATAGCATGACACTGTGTATGTGCCTTTCAATCAATGTTGACTCCTGGAGACTGCTTGGATTAGTAGTTTTCTTGGGAACATTTTTGGAATGATTTGCCATTGTTTTCTTCCTAAAGCTGAGGAAAGTCACTGGTCCATGATGGTTTTGTGTCCAAGGAAGAACTAGAATTCAAAATCTCCTGTTTTCTAGCCTGGCTCCTTAACCACTGCACCAAATTGGTTCCCAAACAGATATGAGATTGAGAGATCACTAAAGCCTAACCTATAAAGCTACGACTCCAGTTTCAAATAAAAAATCATGCTGGTTACTAATTTTCATTCACAGATCCATAAGGCACCCTATTTAGAATGAATAATATAGGCAGAATCTACATCAATGCAAGAGTAGCTATCATGTCCCTATAAAAACAGAGATCCTCAAACTTTCACTTTACTGCCTCATACTTTCAACATATCTGATTGCATAGGTCCCCCATAGGAGCTTTAGCAAAGAAACAGGGCAAAGGAAACACAGTGCAAGGGAAGGAGAGACTACTGCCTTTGCTGCTGCATAATCTATGTCTCCTTCACTGCTGCTCTTGAATCAGCAGAACTTCCTCATTCTTCTGTTTCTCTAGGGAAGTAGTGTTTCTCAGTAGTGTTTCTCAACTCAGCAACTTGAAGATGCATGGACATGTTGGCTGGGGAATTCTGGGAGTTGAACTCCACACATCTTAAAGTTGCTAAGCTTGAAAAACAGAGCATTACAGTGACTGAGGAGATGAGAGATGTTCAGAGGGCTCTGACTTGCCATTATGGCATCAAAGAAGTTCCTCCTCTCTTGTGCTGCCATCTTTAGTTGCTGAAGCACCAGAGCTGTTATATTACTGGGGATGCCACTATTATAGGTTTGCCTCATAGAGTAGAATTCTCTATTTGAATACCTGTCAAACAAACTTACAAATTGGCAAATAGTGAATCAGAATATAGCTGGGAGGGACCTTGGAGGTCTTCTAGTCCAGCCTCTTGCTCAAACAGGAGACCCTATACCATTTCAGAGAAGTGTCTGTCCAGTCTCTTTTTAAAAACCTCCAATGATGAAGCACCCACAACAACTGAAAGCAAGCTGTTTTACTGGTTAATTGTCCTCACTATTAGGAAGTTTCTCCTAATAGGTTGCTTCTCTCCTTGATTAGTTTTTATCCATCTTGCCTTTTGATGCTTTGGAAAATAAATTGATCCCCTCCTCCTTGTGGCAGCCTTTCAAATACTATAATACTGCTATCATGTCCACCCTAGCCCTTCTTTCTCTAGACTGGCCATACCCAAATCCTGCAACCGTTATTCATATGTTTTAATCTCTAGGCTTTAATCATCTTTGTTGCTCTACTTTGTGGTTTATTTTGTCAGATGCTGAAGTCTAAATATACTATATCCCCACATTTCACTCATCTACTAATTTAGTCACTTTGTCAAAGAATGAAATAAGATTGGTTTGGCATGATCTGTTTTTAACAAACCTGTGCTGGTTACTAATTATAACTTTGATTGTTTGTTTCTAGATGTTCACAGATCTGTTTTTTTATTATTTTTTCCAGTATCTTACCAAGTATTGATGTTAGGCTGATTGGTCTGTAGTTTCCTGGGTCTGTTTTTTTTTTCTTTTATTTTTTTAAAGATGGGAATCACATCAGCTCTTTTCCAATCCTCTGGTAGTTCCCCAGTGCTCCAAAATTGTTTAAAGATATGATACAATGGTTCTGAGATAACATCTGCCAGCTCCTTCAGAACTCAGGGATGTAATCTATCAGGTCCCAGTGATTTATATTCATCAAGGTCAGACAGATATTCTATTACCATTTTCTTGCTTATTTTAATTTTTATTTCTAGTCTGTCTTTTACATATATGTTTTTGGTAGGTTGGGCTATAGTTTATTTTTATGTGAAGATTGATGCAAAGAATGAGTTAAGTGTTCTGCTTTCTCTCTACTGCCTGTTACTTCCTTGTCATCTTCTCTATTTAGTGGACCAACTGTTTCCTTGATGATGTCTCTTGATGTTGTGTTTTACTCAATAATATTGGTGTGACTTTCTGGAGTCAATAAGAAGGAATGTTTCTATAGGTAAAAATAAATTAAAGGGGAAAAAAGAAGAAAGTGATTCACAAAAACATGTGTTTAACAGAAAGCCCAATTAAAAAAGCAAACTTAGCCAAAAATAATTCAAGCAAAACGAACAGAGATTGTTGTAAGATTCTGACATGGATTAAGCGGAAAAGAACTTTTTTTCTAAATCAATTGTAATATACAGTATATGTAGAAATCATTGGTTATTCAGTTCATCTGTTCATATTTTTTTTTTCTGTCAGACAGAAAAGAGACAGGGAAAAAACACATATCACAGCCACAAGTCCTCCTGTAGTTCACAATGAGGAATATGCCTATTGACAAATGTTACTTTCCACATTATATACAAGTAAATATTTAGGAGAGAGCTAAAGCCAATTATAGCTCTCTAAAAAATATGATCCATGTTTTCAAAATTTGACATTTTCACACGTTAGAATTTGTGCTATGGTGGTCTCTTTTTTATAGCATCTATATGATAGGATGCTCTCTTTGGGTGCTCTGCCCACCCAAAGAGAAATTATCATCAGAAGGTTATGAGATATCTTACAATTTTAGTTACAATGAATCTGAAGTATTTTTCTTTTTATTGTAGCATCTCTCCAGCTTTCTGCAGCTTTCCATAATTTCATGTAGTTTGATAAAATGTTAAGAAAAACAAACATTCTGAGAGGACCCTTCCCACAGCACTTTTTAAGGAAAAGCCTAGGAAGGTGAATAGATGTGTAACTGAAACTCTCCACTGCTTCACAACAACAACAACAACAGTTGAAAAACACTATAAAAATTCTAAAGAAACTTAAAAGGGATTTTAAAATTGTCTTTTCCACTGGTTTAGAATTTTTTTTAAGTAAACTAGACATGTATGTTATTGTATTAAGGTATATAAATTAAACTTGGTTCTACACTGTGCCCTTTTTGATAAAGCCAAAGAATGGGGAAATCACTCAGCCATCTTATATTAAAGATTCACCCCTTAAAAGTCTAAGAATTTGCTATTCCTTGAAAAAGTAATTACAGGATTACAAAAAAAAAGGACATGGAATGGAATGGAAAGGAACGGAATGGAACGGAACGGAACGGAACATAACAGAACAGAATATAATAACAGTTGGAAATTCTAATGTGTAAAAATGTCAAATTTCGAAAAGATGGATCATATTTTTAGAGAGCTATAATTAGCTTTAGCTTCTCCTAAATATTCATTTGTTGTTTGTATTATCTTCCTGGACTTAAATGATTTTACACTATTGAACCATCATTATTTTCATCATCATCACCATCATCATCACATCATCATCATCATCATCAAGTTGGAAGGGGCCTTGGAGATCATCTAGTCCAACCCCCTCTCAGGCAGGAAGCCCTATACCATTTCAGACAAATCATTGTCCAATCTCTTCTTAAAAACTTCCAGCATTGGAGCATTCACAACTTCTGGAGGCAGGTTGTTCTACTGATTAATTGTTCTGTCAGGAAATTTCTTCTTAGTTCTAGGTTGCTTCTCTCCTTGATTAGTTTCCATCCATTGCATCTTGTCCTGCCTTCAGGTGCTTTGGAAAATAGCTTAACTCCCTCTTCTTTGTTGCAACCTTTGAGATATTGGAACACTGCTATCATGTCACCCCTAATCCTTCTTTCATTAAATAATTTGATTATAGAATGAATACATTACCAATATGAAGGCAGCTGGAGACAACTCCTCTGTGGCCTTCAGAGTCACATTTAGATCACACTCTAAAATTTTCAGCAGCACATTACAGTATGTAGCTTTGTACAGGTATGTGGCAATGGGGCAAAATAAGCAAGTTAGACTTGAGCAGTTTGCCAGGGACATAAAAAGTCTACTTGGGTCTGGCTTTCCACATTGACAGGAATTATAAAGTGTGACTACTGCTCTGAATTCTTTATGATTAATGAGCTTCTATTAGCCCATGAAGGAATAATTTTGGCAACTACTCTATGCTTGTGCAGTGAAATTTCATTGCTTCATAGTATGCCTGTAGGGTTACACTATCCAGACATAACTGAACATTTGGTTGGGAAAGAAGAATAGTTCGAGGATTTATATAGTGTGCTAGAGAGAAAGGTGGTCCCCAAATGGAAAGACAGAGATTGTAAGAAGATCATAATTGCTGCTGACTAAAGATGATGGAAAAAGAGAAGGTTGGGCAAAGTGATCAGGTCCTTGTCTCAGGTCAGATGGGATTGGCTTGTTAATAGACAGATCTGAGCTAAAACTAAATTGGTCAAGTCAGTAAAGGGGTTTAACCATACCAAAGGTTAAAGCATGATATGGTGACTTGCATTGTGTGAATGTACCAGTAAAGGTCTAAATTATTCATTTACCTATTCATTAAAAACAACATTTTAAAAAGAGAAATTTTTCCCTTCTGTGCAAAATGTATATATAGATATGTCAATATTTCTTATGATTCCTCAAATTTCCTATTCATTCTCCTCACTTTTGAAATACATAACATTTAATGGCTTTGCCTCTTCAATGCTTTACAGTGAGAAATCAGGAAATACTGCCCAAATTCACATGAAACAGTTCCAATACATCAATTCTTATTTATTGGAGCTTATATTCCCTTCTGAACAGTGCACATATTAAAATAGTAAATAATATAACAAAATAAAACAGTGAAGAAAAGCTTTAAAAGAGGAGGAGGAGGAGGAGGAAATGAGGAAGAGGAGGAGGATGTTCCTTTGCCATCAAAGAACAATAATCAAACATCCAGATTCAACCCAGGATGGGTGGTCCCAATTTATACCATTTTTTTAAAGCTAAATTTCTTAGCATAATCTTAAGTTAAGAAAAGATGGCACCATTATCTAATTTTGTTTTTGTGTAAGATTCCGGCAATCAAAGTCATTTGCGAAAGATCAGACTATTATTATGGAATTAGCTTTCTGATGCACAGTGAATAATGAAGCTAGGAGTGTATTCTTTTGAATCAACTACTCCTCTCCCAAACACAACATCAGCTTATTTTTCCACATGAAAAGAAGGCCTGGTTAGATAAACATGAGTGCAGTGCATGCTTGAAAAATGACTCAGAAGACCTTTGGTTCTTGCTTAAGTGCTACACCTTTCTGCTATTTATTAAAAAAGCCTGAAAAGAAAGACACACACAGAGAGATGCTACTTTTTAAAGAGTTGCATTAACTTTAATGAATGGATTCCTTAAAGCAGTCAGTGTTTTAATGAATAGGAGTGGTGATGTACTTGCATTCACATGTGGCCTGGGGCACTTCATTTTTCAAGCATGCACAGCTTTTCTGACATGCTTGCATGCCAATGGCAGGTTGTCCATGGCAAGAGGCAGGGCTGTCTCATTGCTCTGCAGCAGGAGCAGACAAGATTTCCATGTGCTGGCCCTCGGAGTCTTGCAGTGGATTGGATATTTCAGTGTGTAAATGTAACCATTGTGCCATTGTGTCAATCAAGTCACAACCAGGAGGTGTCTGTTTCTGGGTAATGTTAGTCTGGGAGTTTAAGTCATGGTTTTTAAATGAACCACAACATGAAAACACAGACAAGCCAATGCAGCCAAAACAATTACATCTGTGACTCATTCATAGAATCACATCCAGTCACCCAATTAAGTATCATCTCTGGAACCGCTGACATCAGTAGTCTTCTTAGCTTGGGTTATATTTTGCTAGAATTTTTATGTCAACTTTTTATATGCCTAAAGCGCCTTCCTATTTAAGCTTGTTTAACATCTCTGTGGCTATCTGGTTGCCTCTTTCTTTTCTTTTTAAATATGAAACACTTGAGAAAACAGATTTAGTGTCTGTTTCTCACTCAAGTAGACCTTCTGAGATTCCCTGAAGCTTCAGTCAGCTTTTTCTGAATGCAATAACATTGTCATCATCATTAGCATCATCAGCATCATCCACAACAACAACACTTTTAATAAAGCCTTAAAAACTGATGATTAGAATTTGATACCACAATTTTCTTTGGATTGTATCACAGTTCCTTCCTCTCTCCTTTATTTTCCATACTCAAGCAGAATAAAAAATCTTTTCACAGGATCTACAGATGTGCTGGAACTGGCTTGTACTGGCTTGCAGGAGCCAATTGTTAAATTTTCTGGAATTTTGCAAGCTGCTTGAGAGCAGAGCTGAGCCACAATTGCTGGCACACTTGTTAGATCGCGCAGGCAGTAAGACACGAGTCGAGTGACAGTCAGCTCTTGGTTTATTGGCAAGGCATAAGGTAAATCCGGACTGGCTCTCTGGGCCAGGGGAGCCCTCTTTTATGGGATTCCCCTGGCTTGTAATCACACAATTCCATTGGCTGGCAAGACCCTGTTGCTAGTTAGCCAACCAGCAACGGGCAT
>NW_015387330.1:37276-74814 GCF_001527695.2 Protobothrops mucrosquamatus
ATACAAAGAACACAACAACACTCAACAGCTATTGGGTAGTTAATAGCACTTTGTGCCAGCGGCAATGTAGTCAGAAGTGTTAGTGTCTGGAACCACTGGATGTCCCCCACCACCACCAGAAAGCCAGCATTAAACATTTGCCAGCACACCATTGGACCATGTCTGCTAAACATGGAATAATATAGAGACCAACAATCTCAAAAATAGTGAACAAAATGGTGCCTATATTTACGATCCATACATATACAGTATATGGATGCATACATTCACAAGTGACATTGACTACTTTTAACCCATAAGGCTTGTGACCCTCTTAGTCCCACTTTTATTGGTCTGAAAATGCAAATCCTGCCATTGAAATATGGTAGCACAGATACTTATATTTGGTATTTGTAGCACAAGTAACCCTATTTAGCCCCTTTAAAGTCTTTCCAGCCATCCCTGTATTAAAACAGATGATTACATCTCTGCATCATTCCCAGGTACATTGTCCATCTGCTCTGCACATGAAGTGGTATAATAATCTCATCATTTCAAATGGGAAATCAGATTGTGGACTGAAGAAAATAATAACTTGAGTCAGGCACACAGAGAGCAGAAAGAAGACTCCTAGAGTCTAGTCTCAAGGAGAGTTATAGTCTCCAGATAAAGGGCACAAGGTTTGAGCAGTTATGGGACTGAAGGTCCAGCTAAACCAAAACAAAATTAATTTTGAGTAATGAAAATAAACCATAGAGAGATTTTTGGTTATTTGATTATTATGAGATAGTTTTACTGTAGATAACCAAGTATGTCTCAAGCCACTCTGGTCTCCTGCATGAGTACTGAAACACTGACTTTTTGGGAAGCAAAAGAATGTTTGCTAATGATTTCAAATTATTCCAGATAGTAAAGTCAAAGAAGGATTACCAAAAGATTCAGAAGATCTTTTCCAAGAAAAGAAATGGGATTTAAAACAGCAGATGCAATTTTTAAATTAAACAAATCCAAAATGAATTGTGTTGAAAAATTCAATTGATTAATGGGATCTGAGCTGATACCGCAATTGATTAATGAGATCAGTGCTTACACTGAGTAAACAGAAAAGGACTCTTGAAGAGTCATAGTAGGCAGTTTGATGAAAATGCTGTGACTGCATGGAGCTGCTGTAAAAAAACACAATGTCTGTACTTAGAAAGACAACTGCCAGAACAATAATATCCTTTTATAAATTAATAAAAAGGCCATTCTTGGAGAGGGCATAGGTTCATTGCCTAGAAAAAGAGCTAAAATTATTCTAGCTAGGAAGATAGCAGCAATAAATAACTTCTTATTTCCAGTTCTTCCAAGAATTATAGACTGTATTAAATAAATAGCAAAGACAAATAAATATATAGTCTAATAAAAGACCAAAGATTTGGCTCAAGATTTTAACAATGTCCAGAAAAATAAGATAGATTTGCAGTATCAAATTTAAAATTCTGTTCTCAAACTATTAAACTGAAACTACAGGCGAGATTGCATCACATTAAAACTACGGTCCTTCCATGGAAGGAGTAGGAATTAGCACAGACTTATCTCCTAAGTATATACTATACAGACTTATCATCTGCCCCAGTATCATTTCATAAGGATAAATATTACACATGCCTGTAAAAAAAAAGATAGGCAATGGGATAATAAGTTTTTTAAGTCTTTTTAAAATGTGTATTAGATTTTACTGTTATCAAGTAAAGAAATAGAGAATTTAAGAGAATCAAAATTCTTAATAAAATAATATTAAAAAAAGGAGGAAAGGAATTAGCAAAATGACTTTTTGCTGACTTTTTTTAGGGACACTCAATTTTTTTTTTCCAGTGATAAACAAGATAGCTTCATTCTACAGAATTTTGCCATATTTGTAGTAACAAATACACAATAATGTAAGTGTTGAATATTCTCATCATGTAAGTGGCTAATGTTGCATGTTATATTGGTTGATAAATATATATTGAAGGTTTTTTTTAAGAATAGCATAGGATTATTTATTATAAACCCACAAGAAAATATATTATTATCATAAATATAGTTGGATTCACTTAAGTAAGTCAAACTGGATAATGACTTCTTGGCATACAACCTTAACAATAACATTTAAATGTAAGAATAAAATCACCATAAAAGGAAATTTTGGGGAGGTAGACATTGGATGGTCCTCTGGCTATGCCAAAAATATAAGAAAATGAAAGTAAAATGGGTATTTTCCTTCATATTTTTACTCTAATTTTAAGAATAGCTTTGCTTTAAGAGGAGCATTAAAATCTTATATATTCAATGGCTTTAGAAAAGTGGAGAATTTTTAAGCAATGAAGGGTAATCAGCAAAGAGAACCAAGTACCTCTAAGCAACCGTTGGCCTCTAGAAAGAATATCAGAGCAACATCATCCACAGTTCAAGAGCAACTGCTTTGTCCCACTCAAGCAGAAAGAAGCAGGAATTTTGTAATTAAGAGCAAGCTTTGTAATAACTGATCTGGCTTTTTGTTCTTCCTCTCTTTCAGTAGCCCTTCTTTTTATATCATTTCACCTAGATTGTAAATCTGAAGATGAGGCTCTCCTTTGATTGATTTGAAAACTTGCTTTGGTTGAAGAGCAGGGTAAACATCTTAAATAAGGACATGCCTTAAGGATATTCCAGACTTTTATCTAACTTGTTCACTTACAGCTTTGGCTCCATATACTCATATTCTTCTTTCATTGTTCATCTATGGATCTCTTCTGATGACTTATGTAGGGGAAAAGATGTCAACACACTTGTCTTTTGTCTTGAATCACTTACTTCTTTATCTTTCTTTCCCAGGAATGTGTAAGCTTTAATTAACCATATCAGACATGAAGGAGAAAAAAAATGACATTATTCTAGCATGAGGAGTTTGTAAGGGAGAAGAAAATTATACAGTAACATATGATTTCATTATCAAGTCCTTTCAAATTACTATCTATGTGCATGGTTTTTTTGTGTGTGTGTGTATATGTGTGTGGAGAGAGAAAGAGGAAAACAAGCAAATTATGAAGCTTGAAAAAAAAGCTTCTCAAGTCAACATTTCAAAGTAAAAATGATATTGACTGCAGCATCCTGCTGTGAGGATATTTCAGAACAGTAGGTCTGTATTATGTTTTTTGTAAGAATTTCTGTCATAACAACCCCATTTTCTTTCAAAAAATATATTAACTGGCTAATATGTTTTCTATATATTTAATGTATATACAGTTTGTTTATTTGTTTTATTGCTGATGTTTTATGTGGTATGTTTGACACTGAGAGTTTCATTGTAAATATGGGTGGCCTTACAAATGTGGTTAAATAAATAAAATGGATATAGGGATGGTAAAAACCATTTCAGTTTTGCCCAATTTCTCATTTTTTTTCAATTTCCATTTCAATTCAGCCCATTTGGCTAGTTTAGTTTCCAAAACAAGCGAACAAACAAACTTGCAAAAACGTCTACATTTTTGTGAACATTTTTCCTAGAGTACACATGCTGCAAATAAAGTTCACTCACACAGTGCAGTTTTATACACCCATCCCTAAGAAAAAGAAGAAAAAATAGAGATTGCATGCTTATTCAAAGTTGTAAACTTCAAAGAAAAGGTAAGAAAAGTACTTTTGGATATTGCTGGTTTCAGATCTAAAAATGTGCATAGACGGTGCAGACTAAATAAATCTGCACTGGAATGCAAATTGAACAACTTTCTCACCACAATATATCTAGTGGTAAAAATGTAATTTAAGTTTTGCTTTGTTACGATAAAATTGCAATAAGCTACATAGTATATTTCTATTAATGTATATGTCAGAAAGGAAGAGGATCTTAAATTTCAGACTCTCCATCAGAAAGATAAGTGGTATGCACATAATCTCTCATGCACAATTTCTTCAACAATCAGATTCTCTACCTTATCAACTTGTCATTGCCAAATGCAGCAGAAATGAGCTTTTGGTACTTTCCTCTCTCAATATCTGTGTGCATGTATATATATATGTGTATGTATGTGTGTATGTATATTTGTGTGTATGTGTGTGTACATGTATATATGTTTGTGCATGTATCTGAACCTCTCAGAATCCATCCCTAGAACAAATGGGGGCAAGGCTAGAACAAATATCAACTATTGCTAACTACTAATTAAAATTAATTTCCCATAAAATGAGGTACCATATTTATAACATTAATTTACCTCCCATCTGCAGAAAACAGCTATGGCTCCTTTTTCAGAGTCTTGCACAAAATCATCAAAGTACACATATTCATGTGACTGGTTCTTGCAGTAATTAAAGGAGGGGGTGTAAGAGAAGGAATTGCAGAGTCAGGGGGAAGGATAAAAAGAGGGATCAGCCTAAAATCATTGCACAATCATAAATGACTTAAATCCAACCCACCTTGATTTGCCATTGTTCTTTATCTAACTCTGACCAGGTGCTGACCATTAGTTCAGAAGATTCCTGTGCCTAGGCTTTTATTAATAAATTAGTTAAATTGAACCTTCAAGTGTGGACCTGGTTTTTCGCACCTGACAGGGGGAGAAGAAGATGAAAATGTGGGCCTGTTTCCAAAAGGGTTTTGTTTTCCTTGGAGAAGCAGGTATGCAGTTTGGAAAATGTATTGTTCCATCTTTGTCAAATGGAGGTAGTTGATGACATAAGCCCATGGTTTGTCAAATGATTGCAGAGGAAACGAATCTCTGTTTTCAACTTCAGTTAATTCACCAACTACAGTCTTTCCTGGACTAGAATAAGTTGGCTTAAATGAGCCATGCTTTAATAGATCCATGCTAGCTGGGGAATTTTGGGAGTTGAAGTCCACATATCTTAAAGATATGCAGCTAAGATTGAGAATTCTCCCAATGAATTTTTATGAGCATTTTTCTCCCTTCATTTTTGTGAGTGAGTCCTCAATGCACACATTTTCATGCTTTTTATACCTTGAGCCATCTTGGGGACAAAAAAATAATAATACAAAAAGTGTCCATTGCTTTTGGAAACCTCAGTATTTGGAAACCCAAATTTGGTATATCATTCACATATTTGGAAGAACTATATTTCCTATCTGTCCTTATTGGGAAAGCCATTCCAGGAGGATTGATTAGGAAACACATTCACCATGAAAAGGTTTTAGAAAAGGGACTGAAGTACCATTTAGTGTGGATCTTGGCAGCTGTACATTGGGGGTGGGGGTAGAATTACTTTGCATTAAATTGAAGCTATTTGTCATTCCTCTATCTTCACTTTAGGCCCTTTGTGAAGCTGTGATCTCCTGGAGTTTATTGTTCTATTAAGAAAACCTTTGCCATTTGCCTTCCAATCTTTAAACAAGTAGCAACTGCTTACATACATTAAAAACCTGTACACTTATCTACCCTCAGAGAAAAATGATCATTTGAGTATATTAAAATAAACAAGTGGATACTTGTTTGACATAACCACCCTGGAGCCATGCTGGAAACTAATACACGATATCATGAGCCGTTTATTTTTCATACCTCTCTCTTCTCACTATTGTATATTCCATTTATGGCACTTGATATTAAATTGCACAAAGTATTAAAAACAGCGCTCTGCAGCCCACAGGCCTCTTCCGCCATATGGGATGGTGGAAACGGCCTACATGTGGTATTCATTTCAAGTATATTTCAGTTGCTGATTCGTGGTTACTGTCATCCGTTCAAGATAACAAACACAAAATTATGGAAAGGAATGTGGTATAGAAAAGTAGTTTGGATTTATGCACTGAACACGTCTTTCCTATCTGGAACTGAAATTCAGCACACAAAAATCCCTTTCATGTCAGGAGGAGAGAGTGGTTATGATCCTATCACCTAGGATCTGCTAATAGCAAACGTCAGGGCCAAGCAATTCATTTGCTCTGACAGCCTTGTTCAGTAGACTTTGAAGCTTTTTTCTACGGTGAAATGCACTTTGAAATACAAAAAGCATGCAAAATAATACACACACACACACACACACACACACTTCTAATGAAAAGGACAAGAGGATCATCCTTGAAAAGGGAATAATCTTGAAGATAAAATTGAGAGAGATCTCAAAAAGAGTTGGAAACAGAATGATTTAAAAAAAGTCTCCTTCTCTCTCTCCATATAATATTCTTTTCATTTGAAAATAGAACTGGGTTGAAATTTATATTAAATAAATATGAATGCAGGCCTGGCATAGAAGGAAGGAATTGTGATGTTTAGCATAGAATAGTTTTTTGTTGTCACTAATATAAAACCCATTTTATTTTCCTCAAGGAACAAGCCACGTATAGCTCACCAACTATATACCAAGATTCTTTTTTGAGTTTTTTTTTTCATTTTTCTTGCAATCAACAGCAATCATATTAGTAGTGTCCTTCTATTTTATATTTTGCATAATACGATTATGTAGCATTTCTTCTGACCATCCTAGGAAGTTAAAAAAAAACCAAAAACCTGAATTTGCCACAAATAGAAAAAGCAATGCCATATATTTTGGAAGACAGTTCTGCAGATGTCCTTTTCCTGGGAGGGAAGGGGACTTGAAAGTGCTACTAAAATTGTGTATTTATAACACTTTGGACTTATAAGCTTCCTATAAATTTTGATTCAGTTATTTTAAAATATAAACTGGAAGGATGGATGATTTTTTTAAAAAAAAATGTCTTAATTTTGTTTTTAATTTATGCTTTTGTTTGTGTTAATATTATCACTGGTTCCCCTTTTCCCAGAGCTCCCTGTTGCTAGGAATAGGGGTTATTAATCTAATAAAAAACCAAATTAAAAAAAATAACTGTAAGGAGACAGCAGCAGGTACAAATAGTGAAATTTGTCACCATCCCCTCCTTTTCTAAAAGACCCAACATTCTTCTGTCTTTCTCTATTGTTCTGATGGGACTTTGAGCTATTGGCTCAGGACTTCGCTCTTCGTGTTCTATGGCTGTGATTACTGTTTTCTAGACAGGAGCACGGAGGTGAGATAAATTGCTGCTTCCTTCTGCGAGCTTTGTGTGGAATGAGATACTATGTTGTTGGCTAGTTTCTCCTTCCCATCTGTATCCCCTTTAGGCAAGGAGTGGGAGAATAAACAAAGGGCTCTCTCAGCAAGTTCAGTTGTGACTAGGCAGTAGTAGCCTGAGCGAGTGAAACAATTCTTTTTAAGTCAAAGGAGTGGTTTCCTGGCACCCCTAATAAATATTTAATTTCATCCTTGTGCAGACATATTTTGTAAAGCCTCAAATGGTCTGAGGTGAAATCCTGGCCAAACTCCTTTAAATCTCTGTATCCAGTTCTTATGCACTTATGCCAGGAACATAAATTACCCTCCCTTTTCTAGACTTGCAAAATGCATAATACATAACAGTTGCTGGTCTGTTCCTATCTCCAAACATAACAACCTGGCAGCATTGCAGATTCTTCCTTGGTTATCTTGAGTTTTCACTGTGACCCACTTTACCTCTTACTTCTGTTTAGAAAATGCTGTCACAATCATTTGCTCAGCTTCCCAGATTGAAATGATAAATGTGAAATTATACTGCTGACTGCCTGGATGGTGTGGTAACATCTCTTACCAAAGTCATGCATAGCCTTGATGGCATTTATAAGAAGCCCTTATTTGACCTGGGAGGTTTCCACAGCTTTTACATTATTCCTTATAATATATTGTATGCCAAATTCAGAATCTAAAAAAGGTACAAAACTGCAAAAATACAAATGCACAATACTATGTGATTTAAAATCATAGAACTTTAAAAAAATATTACCAAGAGAAATAGCAATTTATTATTAATATTTTTAAAGCAACACATGCATTTTGATTTTACATTACTCTTATTACATTGCTGGCTAGTATCTTCACGCAAAAGTTAATGATAACTTTCAAAGGGAAAAAAAGGAAAAGGAAATAAAGAATAATCCAATTCAGAAATGGAACTTCTCAGAGTAGCAGGAATTAAAAATTTAGATATTAACGGTATAATACAGGGAGGGAGAGATTCTGGAGTAGGATAGTTATGGGGGAAGAAAAGCAACCCATTCTGCCAAATAAATGGTTACCATCTTAAGTTTGTATGTTCTGATTCTGCAGTCAGAGTGACTTATTTTGTTTTCATTAGAGACTTCTCTCTCCCTCTCTCCCTCCCTCCATCTCTCCCTCACCCCTCTCTCTCTGTATTTCTGTGATGGTGATGGAAGTATTGTTTCAATGGAATGGGAGGTTTGGGGTGAATATTGGCTTGAAGGATGATGAGGCAGATAAGAGATATATCTGGGACTTGAATGTCTAAAGGATCTTACTGGGTCAGAGAAACCTTTGTAAATATCATCCTGAGAGCAAGGAGTGTAGGAGACATAAATAGGACATGTATAAAATTTCTTTGATCACAATACCATTATTGTAATGGGCTTTCCCCAAAGCAGTTTAGTAAATTTTGTTAGCTATCTTGAAATATCATTTTAAAGACAGTTGTAAAATAATATTGTTTTTTATTTAAGTAAATTTGTGGAGCTACTCAGTTCAACTTTGTATAAATGGTAGCAATAGAAGAAAAATACAGTTAAAACACCGAATAAGAGGGCATGAACTGATAAAAGCAATAAAACCAAAAAAGAACAAGACCTATTAATGTAAGATAACTAAAGAAAATCACACTTCATCCTTTAACTTGGGAAAAAAACAGGCCTCCAAGGCTTCTGAAAGGACGGCAAGTTGAAAGCAAAACAAAATTCTGGGGGGGATACAAACCCAGAGAGAAGTACCGCAAAAGACAGAGCCTACTTCCTGGAAACTATTAGATCAGGGGTAGGCAACCTCAGCTCTTTTATGACTCATGGACTATGCTATGCTGACTCAGGAATTATGGGAGTTGAAGTCCATGAGTCATAAAAGAACTGAGGTTGCCTGTCCCTGTATTAGATGAATTTTCAAAGATGGGAGCCAAAGGACATCCACTCTGTGGAATCTTGTAGAGTGGGCAGAAACAAAGGGAAAAGGTGGCTCCTATGCCCTACGCCATGAAGAAGTCATGAACAGAACAGAACAGAATAGAATAATTTTATTGGCCAAGTGTGATTAGACACACAAGGAATTTGTCTCTGATGCATAAGCTCTCATGTATATGCAAAACAACAAAGTAGCAATAATCATAATAACAAAGGATAATAATCATAATAATGATACTAATAGAGAGCATATGGGAAGATAAGAGTAGCATCCTGAATTGCAACTGTAAATTTATTGGAAGCTCAGGTGTTACATGGATATACTGAAGCATGACCCATGCAGCTAAATAGTGACCCAACTGGAGTTTCTGGGTGGTCTTCAGATGCAGGCCTGTGTACAGCTTATTGTGGTCATCAACTATGTGGAATTAAAGAATGAGTGACTGTGAGAAGATTATACGGATCCAGCTAAGGTGCTATTGGCACACTCTAGGAATGGGGGAAAGGCTAATGTTCATTAGTGTTAATGTGATGTTTGGTATTTTGTGGGAGATGTTTAAATTTAGATTATACTAAAAGGAGATGTGATATCAAAAAGTTTAAGACCCATGCTTTAATCACTATAGCAAAGCGGATTTCAACAAAGGTATAACTACTATGCATTTGTGATTTCTTTTTCCAATTAACATTCAACATGGCTGCCATTGTTTTGTACTACAGAGATTTGAAAGGATTGCCGAGTACTTTGGCAGATAACTATAAGTGCTAAAGACACACCATTGGAACAATCATCTAAAGTTAAGCATTTTAATGCCCCTTTGAGATCAATGAAAGGAATTTCTTATCTTGAAATAGATGGAGCTTAAATGAGCTTAATTTTAGCTAAATTCAACCCAGTGTAAATAATCAGTATTTTTGTGTGTGTTTCATTACAGATGATCAAAGACCCACATGGAAGACACATAATTCATGTAGGTCTTTGATGGTATAAACTCACCCAAGGCCTTTAAATATGACGCCTTGGTAAACTTTTGTTTGTAGCCTCTTAAGCAATCTTTTAGGCAGTCCTCCAGTATAGATGAGGTTTTATTGGATACTGATGCAAAATCAACAAATGGAAGAGAATGAATTAAATTGTCTTCTTACAAGTTGACACAGAAGCAGCTAGGCAGGTCCCACATGGGCACAGAATCAAATGTCTTTTAAGAGGCACATCCTCTTTTCTTTGTAGCCTACAGTGATTATAGTCTCGGTTTTCTATTGGATTCAGTCCCAGGCCCCCCTTGCTGAGATATCAAGAACTGGCAAACTTCCTGCTCTCTGATTATGTTTCACTGTGGAGAAGTGCCACATCCTACGCTCACTCAAACCTTTTTGAGTTGTTGTTTTTGAAATCCAGTTTTGGGGTTAAAACAGTAGATATCGACAGGGTTTTGTGAAGCAAGTTCTGTTGAGGTGGAAACTAATAATTTAGGAAGTCATTCAGGGATATTAAAAAGCCTAGTGTTAATGACACTGTGAGTAAAAGGAACAAAGTCTAATTCCTTGGATTTGGAAGAACCTGATTTTTTTAAACCTCCTGGAGCTTTTGGCATTTTAATACATTCTTTTCCACCTAACTGAGAAGTCGGGCTCTGTGCAATATTCACATCATTCTTTTTAATCAGTTACAGACTCTGGGCAACCTGCTTCCTTCCAGCTCAGACCCCAGTATATATATGCAAACAGCAGAAATAATTCCAGCTTCAGCACTCAAGAGATGCTGCTAAGATATATGGACCCCCAAGATCTATTGCATGTCCCAAAACATTGTTTAATCAGAATAGAGTAAACTGGAAGGAACCTTGGAGGACTTCTAGTCCAATCCCCTGATCAAGCAGGAGACTCTATACCACTTCAAATAGGTGGCTGTCCAGTCTTTTCTTAAAAACCTCCAGTGATGAAGCACCTACAACTTTTGAAGGCAAGCTGTTCCACTGGTTAATTGTCTGTTAGGAAGTTTCTTCTTAATTCCAAGTTGCTTCTCTCGATTGGTTTCCATCCATTTTTTCTTGTCTTGCCTTCTAGTGCTTTGGAAAATAAGTTGACCCTCTCTTCTTTGTGATAGCCCTTTAAATACTGGAATAATGCTATTATGCCACCCCTAGTCCCTCCTTTCTCTAGACTAGCCATACCCAATTCATGCAACAGTTCTTCATATGTTTTTGTCTCCAGGCCCTTAATCATCTTAGTTGCTCTTCTTTGCACTTTTTCCCAAAGTCTCAACATCTTTTTTGAAATGTGGTGACCAAAACTGGTTGCAATATTCCAGCTGTGGTCTTACTAAAGCTTTATAAAGTGATACTGATACTTCTTGTGATTTTGATTCTATGCCTGTTTATACAACCAAAAATTGTATTAGCTTTTTTGGCTGCTGCCGCACACTGCTGACTCATGTTTAAGTGATTGTCCATTAGGATTCCAAGGTCCCTCTCACAGTTACTGTTTTTGAGCCAAGTTTCACCTAATTTGTACTTGTACCTTTGGTTTTTCCTACCTATGGGTAAAACCTTGCTTTTCTCCACATTAAATTTCATATTGTTGGATAGGGCCCATTATTCAAGTCTGTCAATATATTTTTGGATCCTGAGCTTGTCTTCTGGGGTGTTGGCTGCCAGCTTAGTGTCATCTGCAAATTTGATGAGTTCCCCTTCTATTCCCCCATCTAAGTCATTTATGAAGATACTGAAGATTACTGGGCCTTGTGATACTCCACTGCTTCATTTCTTCCATATCGATGTAGAACTACTCATTGACTACAGTTTGTCAGTCAGTTACAAATCCAGACTTTACCAAAATTTAACTTGAATAATCATATAATATTTATTTATTATTACCTTTCCATCTCTTTCCATCTAATAATAATAATAATAATAATAATAATAATAATAATAATAATAATAATAATAATAATAATAATAATAATAATAATAATAATAATAATAATAATAAAGTTGGAAGGGACCTTGGAGGTCATCAAGTCCAATCCCCTGCTCAGGCAGGTAACCCTATATCATTTCGGACAAATGGCTGTCCAGTTTCTTCTTAAAAACTTCCAGTGTTGGAGCATTCACCACTTCTGGAGGCAGGTTGTTCCACTGTTTAATTGTTCTAACTGTCAGGAAGTTTCTCCTTAGTTCTAGGTTGCTTCTCTCTTTGGCTAGTTCCATCTAGAACATGTATGCCTAACCTAAGGCCTCAGAGCCATATGCAGTACCACAAAATCTTCACTGTGATGCCCGAAACACCTTAATTGTAATGTTTAAGGAAAAGAGTGAGAAAATCAAATTAATTGTATTTAATGAATTAACTTGAAATGAAATGTCATTTTATTTTAATTCCTTATTTGTTTGAATTCTACCTCTTTTAGAAATATAACCCTGGCATGCCACTCAAAGAATAGGTACAGCTCTCAGCTTGAAAAAGGTTGTGTACCCTTCTGCCAGGGCTTCCATTTTTCCTCACAACATCCCTGTGAAATAAATTGGGCAAAGAGGAATCAACAGGCTGTAAATCATCCAATGGTACAATGGATGGTAAAGTATAAATTTCTTGCATTCTACATTACCCAATATTTCAAGAGAAAAATGTAAGGTGATAATTATGCTTCAGTTTACTTGCAAGCAGTATGTAGAGAATATTAAAGTGTGGTCCCTGTTCCAGAAGTAGTTTTTCTATTTTTTCCTGTTTCTTTTGGTTTTGGGGTTTTTGCCACCATATTTTGCAGACTTTTTGGAACACCCTCTGAAGGGACAAAGGATATCAAGTATGGGAGGCTCATCTGCAAATCTTATAGTCCACAGTCTCAGTCTTTGTGTGATTCAAATAAAGCATTGTTCTCAGCTACCTATAAGCAAGAAGGAGTGTGTGTGTGTGTGTGTGTGTGTGTGTGTGTGTGTGCGTGCATGCATGCATGCTCAGGTGCATATGCAATCCACACATATAATCACCTTATTACCAAAGTAAAAATGTCTCTGCAGCCACCTTGGGGATATTGCATCGCTTGACCAGTCATCTAGAAAGGCACAGAACGAAAAGTGTCATCATGGGAGCCATCTGACAGGTGTTGCTTCATTGAAAGCCACATTAAAATAAATGGACTTGCACTCTGCATTATATAACTTTGGTAATTAACAATGTAGCAAGAATTGTTAAGAAGAAGTGAACCCAAATTTTCTTTTTCCTCTTTTCTGCTAATTTGGAGTAGAGTAGATAATTCTCTGGCTTATGGGACCATATTATGCACATTGGCACAATCAGTGGCTTTCACTGTGATAATTTAATTAGTGTTGCAAAAACTGGCTGCTAATGAAAACAAAAAACCGACAAAAACTCAATCCTATGAAATCATTTAGTGTATATAGGAAGTCATGACTTTAATGATACCACAGGATGCTGCACTGCACACTTTGTACTCTAAATATTGCACCATTTTGTTTTGAACATTGTATACATGTTAATTGTTTAGCAGGGGAAGAGAATGAATCCATTTCAAAGTATTGTTGTATTGGCATTCATTGCTGATTTATTTTTCAGATAAGAATACTTGTTGCTGTCCTAATGTACAGATATTAGTGGGGTTTTTTGGAAATTAGATGACTGATACATTACAATCAAGCTACAAACGTCATTTACTCTTAAAACTAGCCCCTCCCTCCCTCCCTCCCTCCCTCCCTCCCTCTCTCTCTCTCTCTCTCTCTCTCTCTCTCTCTCTCTCTCTCTCTCTCTCTCTCTCTCTCTCTCTCTTATATATATGTATATGGAAAGTAGAATACATGCCCACTTACAGAGAACCAAATAGACATCTCTGAAATGTGGGGGCTTCAAGCAATATGGGGATGCATTGCCTGTTGACTTAAGGAGAAGGAGAACACTATCCTGAGGGTCAGCAACAAATGTAGAGTTAGGTGGTTTGCTGATCAGTGGCACAACACAGCAATAACAGAGGACATGTGGTGGGGGTCTACAAATGATTGATTCAAATGTAAAATGCTACTGTCTTTATTTTTCAAAGCTGTCTTGCTACTACTGCTGCAGAATTATTCCCTTCTCTAAAGTATTTTGTGGTGACCTTTTACAGGTAGTTCTCACTTACCAACTCCTTTGTTTAACTGATCATTCAAAGTTATGACAATATGAAAAAAAAACAGCTTTGTGACCAATCCTTAGATTTATGACTGTGAAAGCATTCCACAGTAACATGATGACATTTGGGTGTTTCCAGCAAGTACAGTTAATGGAGAACATGGAAGTAAAAAAAGTCTCATTTAAAAATTGCAGAGATTCGCTTAATGACCAAATAGGAAGCGATTTAATAAACCCAAGTCACATTAGTTTAGGTTTATGCTTAGCAACTGTGATGTTAACCAACAGACTTGAAAGTGAAAATTGTGCCCATTAAGTAAAGGCTACCTGAACTTTTATAAACATTTAGTCAGTTACAGGCTAATGACAAAAGCAAGCAGACTTTTGATTCTGTTCCAATTATATGATCACTAAATCTCATTTCCAATATTCTGAACATGGAACATATTTCAGCAACAAATTCAGAAACAATACTTCAATGCATGTTTTATGCCTAATATTGTTTCATTGTTAATATTTATTACACAGGTTTCTATGCTGCTCTGGTCTGTCAACTCTGAGTAAGTTGTGGCTCACAAGGTCAGTATTATAATGGTTGCCTGGTAGCCAAGACATGCCAAAATATTGAAAGCTGTTTACATCAATAGGCAATCAGGAGCATTATCATAAGTATTGCTCTGATATGATATCCACGTGTGGGTGGCTGCTTGATATCTTTAGGAAGGTTTTTTCCACTAAGAATGGAATATCCAATATATTTTTGGCTTCACGTTATTGGCAATCTCACTGCACACACACAAAAAAGTTGATCTGCTATCCTGAATTGAATCTAACCAAAAAGGAAGCACTAATGGAAGAACAAAAAAGAGCTAAAAAAAACTCCTATGAAAAAGATATCTTAGCACTTGTGAAAATGTTCATAGTCAGCCTTTATAAACCCTTTATAAACTCTAAGACTTTGGAGAAAGTCTCCCTAGACTTAGATTAGGAACTCATGGTTAGAAATCCTGAAGGGGAAAACCTTCTTTTATATGTTTGTACAATGATCTTTAATCAACACTTGTTCTTATAAAGACTTTTTTTAAAAAAACATTCCAATACATTTACTTTTAGGGATAATTGCAGAAAGTTATATGATGGCAAATACCTGGTTTTCTATCTATTTCTCTCTCTCTCTCTCTCTCTCTCTTATTTTTTTTTTTAATGCCAGAGTAAGTAGAAAATATAATCTAGTCAGTTCCAGGAAACAGGCAATTTATTACTCTTGTACAGCATGGGTCCATATAATGATATTATACAGTACATTTATAATGTCAAATTACACATTTTACTTATTTACTAATCAAATTTATATAGCCACTAATCCCGTGGAAAATGACTCTAGGAGGTGTACAACAATCCAATAAAGCAATAAATATAAAACAATCATTGCCTAAAACATTATAAATAATTATTAAAAGCATGAAGAAGTATAAAAAGCAATATTTATTTATTAACATTGGTAAACATATTAACTGTCTGGGAGTTAAGTTTATAAGGATGGGAAAAATAGAAGGAAAGAGAAGAAGAGGAAGACCAGCAGCAATGAGGATGAACTCAATTACAGTGGCTATGTCTGTCCTCTTGGAAGTCCTGAAAGACCAGCTTGGGGACAAGACCCTCCTGGAGAAAATGTATGTGTCTGCTAAGAATCAGAAGTAACTTGTTGATACATATATAATCTATCAATCTAAACCTATTGAATGACCATTATCTATCTATCTATCTATCTATCTATCTATCTATCTATCTATCTATCTATCTATCTATCTATCTATCTATCTATCTATCTATCATCTACCTACCTACCTACCTACCTANCTATCTATCTATCTATCTATCTATCTATCTATCTATCTATCTATCTATCTATCTATCTATCTATCTATCTATCTATCTATCTATCTTCATGGATTTATTCCAGGGTTACATATATTTTCCAGTGGGAGCCTTTGATTCTTCTGAAACAATTATATATCAGTAAAATCCAACTGATGTGGAAGAGAACCTCAGTTCCAATGTCAATATTTCTCAGTCACGTCACGAGTTTGAAATCAATGCTTCCTGGTAAATAATTACAACAAATATATATTTATTACTCTGACAAAAGTAATAAGTAGCTAGTTAGGAAAACAAGCAGAGAATATTTTTTCCTTCCAGCCTGGGAGGTTTAGCTTCTAAGCTAACAGTTTGTTTTACTGACTGACCTGAAGAGCTGAGGAGTGGGCAATATTTTCAGTGCTCGACCCCCAGGGTGGAGGTTGCTGTTCCTGCCAGCAGAGAATCCGCTTGCTGTCGGTAGGGCATATGAGTAAACAGAGCAGAGTCACAGAACTCGTGGGAAAGAAAACACAAATGTTTGAAAACCTGGTGCTCGGCAATGTGAGATCCATTTTCTCAACTGCAGATCAGAAGAAAGGGATGGGAAATTAGAAACACTTTCTTCCCATATGAAAAATAGGAATGCAACATCATCTTAAAAGCAAACAATTCAGAATAACTATGCAAGAATCTCACTTTTTCACTTCCTTCCTTCCTTCCTTCCTTCCTTCCTTCCTTCCTTCCTTCCTTCCTTCCTTCCTTCCTTCCTTCCTTCCTTCCTTCCTTTTCTTCCTCCCTCCCTCCAAAACAGCAGAATGACATTTATCTCTGAACAGGCATGCACCATTTACATAATTATATAGTGACTACATGGCTTTAAAATTTATGTGATAATTATTTTCATGAGACTTTAAAATTTTCCTGTCATAATTACCATGATAAACTAGCTAATGCCACAACAATATTGAATTATGGTATTATTTAATATTTCAGTTTAAGCCTCTTGCTTTCAGAATTTTTAAAATAATCTTCAGAAGAAAATTCTTTATCTTTCAATCAGCTGGGTTGGGGTGATTGGAAAATACCATGACAATGCTTTGTTAATAAGAAGTTTGAGATCCATGGCAACAAGAAATCTTGAATAAAGAAAGAAAAAGATTAAACAAACAACAGGCAATTTCTGAATCAAATAAGGAACCAAAGGAAAACCGAAATCTTTGGCTAGCCATGGCTAAAGTCTTTTCTGTACAAATATTAACATTAAAAATGGCAATATTATTTTCTTTAAATAATATATAAATAATTTAAATAGATGAATAATTTAGATTAATAATATTAATCTAAATGAACATAATTATATAAATATTGTCACAAATAAAACTGGATATTTGTGCCTCCAGGGTTAGAAAAATTACTTAAGGAATTGACTTAATAAAAATTTCTTATGATATAAAAAAACGTACATTCTGAAAAATCAGTATTACATTGGTATTTCTTCTATGATAGAAAACATGAGCCATTTTAGATAATTTTGATTTACTGATTTAGGATGATTTTTTTTTCAATTCATTCATAGAACTTACAAAATTAACAAAATCAAATGAGGTGGAAATAACTTTAAAATGGTTTTTAAAAAGTGGAACTGACAGATTCATCCATTATTGCAGTGGACTTGGAGAATTTAGACCGTAGGATTTCAGTATCTATTTGTTCAACCATATTTGTGGTTCTGAACTGAGGTTGTGACCTCTTTTTTCCCATTGACAGGCTCTTCAGGGACTCTGAGCACTTTTTAAACAGGCAAAAAAAAATCAATAACATATTTAAAATGAAGGAATACATTTTAGACTGTTATAACATGATTTTTCTGTTGTAAATGGCTGTGCTTGTTGAGTTTTAACTGACATATGTGGTGGTAGTTTCATTTCAAGAAGATCTCACAAAATTTAGCATTTTTTCTATAAGTAAGACAGAAACAATTTGAATGCTTCTTTGTAATGAGTATGGGAAAACAATATGGTCATATTCTTCTGTACCTATGCTTACATTAACTAGGCCATATTCTTATAACTACTTCTCTGAATTAGGGCAATGTGGTGGCTCAGCGGTTAAGACACTGGGCTTGTCGGCTGAAAAACTGGCAGTCTAGGTTAGAGACCTGGCAGCCATGTGAGGGGGTGAGCTCGCGCCCTCACCCCAGCTCCTACCAACCTAACAGTTCAAAAGTTACAAATGTGAGTACATAAATAGATACCGCTTCAGTAGGAAGATAACAGCACTCCGTGACGACATGACTGTGAAAATGTGTTCAGACAGCGCTGGCCCAATAGCCTTGAATCGGAGATGAACACTGCCTCCTATAGTCAGCAATAACTAGCGGAGTAAAATCCAAAGGAACTCCTTTTTTAAAAAAATTATCTGAGTAAATATTACAGAATTGCTGCTTTAGTCTTTTGTAAGGCATTTCCAAAGTTTGACATATTAAGATATGCAAGGATGATCTGATATTTCAATAAACCATGACATTTAAATGAGCATATGGAGGCACAGGAAAAGGTATTGAAAAAGTGAATTAATTAGACATAAAAATATCTTGAACAGTAAAACTTTTTAAATAAATGCTCATCTAGTTAAGTAGTATGTTAAAAAGACAGGAATCAATCACAAGTTGATTTGTGAGAAATATATGAGACATGATAAATTGCACAGCTTTCATAACTTTGTGCTCATTAACTCCAGATTTCCATTCCTGGTCAGAAAACTGCCCTAGGTAATCAAAGAATACAACAGATTTGTTGAAGATCACTTTTCATGTGTTTATATATGGAAAGTAAACTGGAAGTAAAGAATTTAAGTTATGGAGAGGGCTCTTTTAACAAATGGTTAAGTTCAATTTTTTTTAAAAAAAAATGTTCACCAAGCCTATAATCACTATGTGACCCAGTCTATCCACTGGATCCAGATGCTTTATAACTTTCACCTAATAAACATATTCTACTACCTATATTATAGATAAGTTAGAATCTACATTAGTGTGCTGCCTTAACATTTAAGGAATTATGGCTGTATCTGACAGGTCCAACATAACCAGCATTAATTTTCGACAGCTGTCTAACCCACTGTCTTTAAGCTAGTTTTTCTGTCTCGTTTTCCACTTCTGATCTTTTCAGCTTTTTTCTCTTCTCAAACAATCAGTCGTTCCATTCACTGCTTCAGCACATTTCCCTGCTGTCTATCATTCTCCTACACATTATCCAGTACAAAGCTGTTTCAAAGAGTTGGTTTAATGTGGTTGATCTTTTTCCTAACCAGCAATGTCCTGTCTAAATATATAAAGGTTAATATTGATTTAATCATTGCAATAGATAGATTATTTATTTTATTTATTATTACATTTATACCCCGCCCTTCTCCTGGTGGACTCAGGGCGGCTTACAGCCAGTTTAAAACAAAACAATCAATACAATATACAAAATTTAAAATGTAGTTAAAAAGAAATATTAATATGGGCCTTTTCTTCCTTATTTTAAAAGTTATTTAAAAACCAAATTTAAAATACCCCTTAGGCCAGTCCTGCCAGCTGAAATAGCCATGTCTTGAGGGCGCGGCGGAAGGAGGGGAGATCCGGAATCACCCGGATCTCTGGGGGTAGTTCGTTCCAGAGGGTGGGGGCTCCAACAGAGAAGGCTCTCCCCCTGGGGGTCGCCAACCAACACTGTCTGGTTGACGGCACCCTGAGGAGACCCTCTCTGTGGGAGCGTATCGGCCGGTGAGAGGTGATCTGTGGCAGAAGGCGGTCTCGGAGGTAACCAGGTCCGATGCCATGGCGCACTTTAAAGATGATGATCAACACCTTGAAGCGCACCCGGAAGGCCACAGGCAGCCAGTGCAGCTCGCGCAGCAGCGGCGTTACATGGGAGCGACGAGTCACTCCCATCACTGCCCGCGCGGCTGCATTCTGGACTAACTGGAGCCTCCGAGTGCTCCTCAAGGGGAGCCCCATGTAGAGAGCATTGCAGTAGTCCAGGCGGGAGGTGACAAGAGCATGGGTAACTGTGCGCAAGGCATCCCGGTCCAGAAAAGGCCGCAACTGGTGAACCAGGCGTACCCGATAAAATGCCCCCCTGGCCACAGCCGTCAACTGGTCTGCCAGTGTCAGCCGTGGATCCAGGAGGACACCCAGATTGCGTACCCTCTCTGAGGGAGCCAAAGTTTCGCCCCCTATAGTCAGCGACGGAGTCAGCTGACTATACCTGGGAGCCGGCAACCACAGCCACTCAGTCTTGGAAGGGTTGAGCCTGAGTCTGTTTCTCCCCTGAGGATTGGCAGCGGGGGTGGGCTGGGGGGTGTTTGGTTTTTAACTCCCCCCCCCCGTCTGCTGGTGGTTGCAGCAGGTTTTGGTCACTTTACATGACCCTGGGACACTGTGACCGTCATAAATATGAATCAGTTGCCAAGCATCTGAATGTAAATCACAAGACCCTGGAGATGCTGCAACATTCCAGCTGATCGGCGCTTCTTCTGGGCTCAGCATTAGATAGACAGACAGATGAAATATTAAAATGCTTTCCTTTAAAAAGCAATGTCCTGTCTAAATATATCAATGTTAGCATTGATTTAATGATGCTAGCAGATAGATGATAAATGGATGGGTGGATGGATGGGTGGACAGAATAGTAGAATATAACCAGAAATGTTAAGAATATGATTGTTGTTTTCTAAAAGGAGATAAAACCACAGTATTCTTCAGGCAATTCTATTTGGTTTCCAATTAGCAATGAATTTGTGATTATCAGCAGCCCAATGTAGTGACAGGAATAAAATGTCTGTGATCCTGCCACAAACATCTGTTTAAATGTTAGTCTGAAAACATTGTCTCTTGTTAGCAATCTGACCATGTATCATACTTGGTCTCTTACCTCTTTTGAAACAGAACAGAGTACATCATTTGGAAGAACAAACATTTCTCAAACCTAAGTTTCATCCCCTGCAGGAAAAAACCACAGGAGGCAGCATATATAGTTGTTATAAAAAGAACAACAAGAAGAATTAGACTAATATATAGCCATAATGCATTTAAGCAATTTTGGAAATGACAAATAGGAATGAAACAATGCATCATCATTTGTGAAGTTGGGCTTTTAATTGGTTTACTTATGCCTTAGTTCCTCTCTTATTCCCCTCAATCACAAAGTAATTGTTAATGACCTAATCTTTAAGAAAAAACTGCTGAGGGGTTGTGGGGGTTTTTTTGTTTTTTTTGTAAAAGTGAGTAATTGTTTCCTTTCAACCATCATCTTTTTGAAACTTGCACAATAGAGGAAAGGGAAGATGGAGAAAAAGTTTGTCTCTTCACAGCAATAAAAATTGTTTGCATTCAGCCCCGAGTTCTCTCATCCACACCCTGTATTTCCTCTAAATAAAAGTGAAGATTTTCTTTTAAGTCCTTTTCCTGTCTGGTTCAACTGCAGTCAAAAGGTCAGGAAATCAAAGAATTGTGAACATTAACTTCTCAAAAGGGCCTCCTCTGCATTAAAGTGATTCCAGTCTCTCTCTCTCTCTCTCTCTCCCTCCCTCCCTCCCTCTCTCTCTCTCTCTCTCTCTCTCTCTCTCTCTCTCTCTCTCTCTCTCTCTCTCTCTCTCTCTCTCTCTCTCTCTCTCTCTCTCTCTCTCTCTCTCTCTCTCTCTCTCTCTCTGTCTCTCTGTGTGTGTAATAACTTTAATTAGTTTTAAACAAAGAAGATAAAAACTAATAGAAATTATTATTTAGAATGAAAGAATGAGATAAAGAAAAATGGGATAAAGCCAAAAGGAAGGAAGGAAGGAAGGAAGGAAGGAAGGAAGGAAGGAAGGAAGGAAGGAAGGAAGGAAGGAAGGAAGGAAGGAAGGAAGGAAGGAATGAATTAGCTTCCAATTTTCTTTTATAATAGTTATAATTATACATGTAAATTAACCTCTTGCTCTATGATTTCAGCATAACTTTCATTTTCTATTATTTTTTCATTATCTATTATTTTTTCCTAGTCACCAAACTACGTGTCATAAGTTCATTTTTTTTCTGTTTCATGCAAAAAGTCCAAAAGGGGTTTCCAATGGGTATTAAAATTAGTTAATATCTTTTCTTTGTCAGTTTAGCCTTCTCAGCAAACTCAACAACTTTACTATCCATTTCTTCATGGTGGGTAGTGTCAAGGCTCCCTCCCATTGTTCAAAATTCCAGGATAAATAAAAACTATCTTTATACATGCAAGACAGTTTTTTTTTTTCTGGTGACATTTATCAACAATATATCGTCTTATAATTTTTTTTCTTTAAAGTTACAATATAATGAAAATTTCATTGCTTCCATCCACATTTTCTCCCATTATTCCATTTGTATACTCTAACCAAACATTTATGAAACATCTTTCACTTTTTCTTATGTTTCAAAGTTCAGTTTTATAAAATTTATACATTTTAGCAATGTTCATCATTTGCATACAATTCTGTTTTAGTTTCAGTCTTACAATATTCAAAAACAAACTTTTTAAAATCTATTTTAAAACTACTTTATAAGTAATTATATGTAGGAAAACCATTGAAAAGTATATCCTTGTAATGTCAAATCTTCTACATTGTACATTCTCCTTGAGAACATTTTAATATGTCACCATACATTGACCATTTATATTTAGTTATCAAATGTATTTTCAGACACAATCTGGATTTATATCTATCCCATATTCTCAATATGTCATGGTACCTTATAGTCTAGATTTGTGTAAAAATAATAAAATTAAAATTAAAATACAATATATTATTTTACCAGCCCATGCCAAATACCAAGACCATAGAATGAAACATCACTGTTGATGAAACCAAAATGTAAATAGCTTCAAATACTTGGGGAGTATCATCTTGAGTGATGGGGGTAAAAATGACTCCAGGCCAGCCAAATACTGGGGTGGGCTGTGTAAATAATAGTAATAGTAGTAGTAACAACAACAACAACAACAACAACAACAACAACAACAATAATAATAATAATAATAATAATAATAATAATAATAATAATAATAATAATATAAAGTTGGAAAGGACCTTGGAAGTAATAATAATAATAATAATAATAATAATAATAATAATAATAATAATAATAATAATAATAATAATAATAATAATAATACCATTTCAGACAAATGGCTGTCTAGTCTCTTCTTTAACGCTTTCAATGTTGGAGCATTCACAACTTCTGGAGGCAGGTTGTTCCACTGATTAATTGTTCTAATTGTCAGGAAATTTCTCCTTAGTTCTAAGTTGCTTCTCTCTTTGATTAGTTTCCATCCATTGCTTCTTGTCCTGCCTTCAGATGCTTTGGAGAATAGCTTGACTCCCTCTTCTTTATGGCAACCCCTGAGATATTGGAACACTGCTATCATGTCACCCCTAATCCTTCTCTTCATTAAACTATTCATACCCAATTCCAGCAACCGTTCCTTATATGTTTTAGCCTCCAGTCCCCTAATCATCTTTGTTGCTCTTCTCTGTACTCTTTCTAGAGTCTCAACATCTTTTTTACATTGTGGTGACCAGTGCTTTTTTTCTAAAAAAAAAAAAAAAAGGTGCCAGAACTCACACATGTCACACAACCTGCCCTGCCTACCCTACAAGGTTCCATCCAAAAAAGGTGCCGGAACTCCATTCTGGGCATTCTATGAGAATAAAAGTCCTGGTGGTGATCAAAACCGGATGCAGTATTCCAAGTCTGGCCTTACCAAGGCATTGAAAATGGTATTAACACTTTACGTGAACTTGATTCTATCCCTCTGTTAATGCAGCCTAGCACTGTGTTGGCTTTTTTGGCAGCTACAGCACACTGCTGGCTTATATTTAAGTCATTGTCCACTAGGACTCCAAGATCCCTCTCGCAGTTACTATTATTGAGCAAGGTACCACCTATACTATACCTGTGCATTTGGTTTTTCTTGCCCAAATGTAGAATGTGCTCAATCAGTGCAACATCTGTATCTCCACACAGCTAAAGGTGTGCCAAATGGAGGTTATACCTTCCATCCTATATGGATGTGAGTCCTGGTCTTGGTATCAAAGACACATCAAACAACTGTAGAAAATTCATACATGTACTCTCCATTCTACCCATGGCAAGGATTCTGTCCCCAACTTGGGGGTCTTTGATAGTGTAAAATATACCATAATCGAGTCCCTGATTATTGGAGCCCAGATGAGATGAGTGGGATACATCATCAGAAAGTGCCCCCATTTTGCTAGACTCTGTGTTTCCAGAGTGGGACTGCAGAGCCACCTCTATGTGTACAAATGAGTGTCTTCCTCAAGGCCAAATTATTACTATATATTTTCAATATGGCACATCTAACAAAGTGGTTTTTAAAATCTATAGTAAGCTCAGCTTTGTTGTATCATAAATAACCATGCCATCCAAATCTCAACACATGTCCTTCCAACTCCAATAATCTTCTATTTCTCTGCATCATCCATTCTTCTATCTAAACCAAACAACAAGCTGCAAAATATAATTTCAAAACAAATAAACTCAACTTCTTTTTCTTTAGCATCTTGTAACATCTTATATGTAAAACTCATGGTTTTTCTCCTGCCACCAATTTTAGATAAGTATTTCTGTCATTCTTTCGTTGTTACATCAGTTATCAGAAAAAGATCCAAAACAAATTGACTTCTAGACAAAATTTTCATGTTAATGTAAGGTAAGGTAAGGTAATATATGTATGTGTGTATAATTGCCACCATTTGCTCTAGAAATCAACAGTGTTGCAGATAAAATTTTGAAGTACAAATGTATGTATTTTGAAATTCCAGATTTCTATAATTTTCTTTCCCAAGAAAAATTCTCCAGATTGGAGGAACCATCTTTTGGTCACTCCATTGCATAAATATGAATTTACACTCCATCTGTTGGAATGAGAACAATAATGAAGAAAATGTCAGTATGACATTACTTTAAATTACAGGAGTATTTTAAAAAGAAAGTTAATGTTTGTCACTTGATTTGCCCAGACAGTATTTCAATGATGACATCCAGGACTGTTCCTTATGAGTTTATAACATGCAAGAACAAGGTACTGGCAGCCCCAAATTAGTTTTATAATGTTCTCATTCAGTTAAGCTAAAAGTTCAGCCAACTTTTCCAATGACAATTTAAGATAAAGTGACAAAAACATTTAGTGTTTTTAGAATAATCACATGTGGTAGAAAGACTATAATGTCACACATGTAACATGTTGGCCAAGCTTTCATAAGACACTGTGTTGCAATTTGGCTTTGCTTGAAGCTAGCTGATTCCAGATTCTTTCACAGAAGTTTGAAATGAATTTGCTCATTCTCCTCATGCAAGGATTTTCTTAGTAATAGATTGGGGGCGGGGGGGGGGAAACCCTTCCGAAAATGTTAGGTAACAAAGCCAGGGACCGTATGGGTTTTCCCACTACCACTTCATTCCTCCTTTTGGCTCCTATTTGGTTTAGCTCTAGAACCAGTTTTTGTGTTTTTTAAAACATTCATTTCCCTAGTTACAAACAGAAAGAAGTAAAAAATGAAACAAAACAAAAATTGCCTTATATGAGCCATCAGGAAACTTTCACTAAAGGCTCACAAACCAGAATATCAGATAAATAGAGCTGTAACAAACAAAACAGAATATCATATAATAGTGCTGTCTTTTGAGTTTTGCAGAAGGTTTGTTAGTAACAATGCCAGAAAAACCCCCCATAATGCTTTTCAACCATTAGTGAATTTGTACTTTTGGCTTAAGTATGTGAATAAATGGAGGGGATATGATTTTTTTAAAAAAATTAGCCATTGTTTGCTTGTTTCCTTCATTCCAGCACTCCTACAAACATTCCTAAGTGCTATCTGAAACAACAACTAGTAGAATCTAACTTGTAGATAGGCAATTTGGGACAATTTCTACAAACTCTTAATGATGAACACTGTTGTACTGTCTCATGAGAAACAATACAAGATTGCCTATCCCCACTAAATGAATGGCTGTAACACTTTCTTACTTACTAGCAAAAGATATTGACTAAAAAAGGTTTCCAGTTTCAGCATCAGCTAGCATCTCATTCAACCTGTCACACCTGTGTCATACAAGTTGCAGGTGTGGGCATGTAGGTTTGTTTGTTTTTGTTTGTTCAGCATGCACCCTCTGAAGTATGTGAAGAATTACATTTTATTTATTTATAATTTTTATGCTGCCCATCTCTCTTATATGTTGACTCTGGGTGGTTTCTGGGTTGGATATTACCACATAAGGGATGTAAAACTCTAAATAATCACTATATGAGGCCTGAGAGAAAGCATTCTTTGCTGCCAACATGTACTCTTCTAGACCAGTCTTTTTTTTATTTACTAAGGTTGGGAAACACTGGCCTAGACTTTTGTATCTTAATACGATACTAGTGGTCTAGAAGAATGAAAGAAATTGCACACAATTATGATTGGCTCAATAAATATATTGCCCTTATTAATCAGTTTGAAAATTTATTAAGTGTATAACTCTGGATGGATAATAACCAATTGCAAGAAAAAGAATTCCATGACCAAACAAGTTAAAAATAAACATGGACAATAAAAGATTAAGTTACCATTTACAAACTTATAAAGCAGACGTGTGAATTGGACAGTCCTAAGGCACGTATTAACAGACTGGAAGTTAAGAGGGTCAAGGTATTCAAAAGTGCAGATATCATTGCATTCTGGATCAATTGAAGCTTCTGAGTGTTCTTCAAGACCAGCTTCATATATAGTGCATTGCAGCAGTTTAACTTCAAAGTGATTAAGACAAAAGTGTCAGAGAGAGACTGGCAGAGCCAAGGGGAAAAGTCAAGCAAGTAGTCACATAGAGTGTGAATGCCTTGAACCTTGTCTAGTTTTATAGAGGTGCAAACTATTAGTTTGAGAAGATTCCTCTATATAGGCTTATTTGTTTATGTAAACCTG
Source organism: Protobothrops mucrosquamatus (assembly GCF_001527695.2). Lineage (NCBI taxonomy): Eukaryota > Metazoa > Chordata > Lepidosauria > Squamata > Viperidae > Protobothrops > Protobothrops mucrosquamatus. The sequence goes on from NW_015387330.1 coordinate 64,168, forward strand.
ATTGTCTGCACTTGACAAGAAGTAACAGTAGGCAGGGCCTCTCAGTTCAGGAATGGGAACAACTGATGCACAAGGGGAATCTGTACAAAGGATCTCTGAACAATCTGTTCAGGAGCTATGAATGCAGGAAAATTCCCAGACTGTGCACCAACTTAGTATCCATCAAGAATTAAAGATGATAAATCATCAAACCAGGGGTCCCTAAACCCAAAACCAGTCAGATGGGCCAACAACCAGAGAAAGATTGAATGTCTCCATAAGGTAATAAACAAGACATTCATACTTTGGATATGCAACATGAAGGGATAATAGGCTACATTATATAGCCCACATTATATTATAATGTATAATGAACAAGATATTCATACTTTGGATATGTAATGTGAAGGGATAATAGGCTACATTATTATAGCCTACATTATACAAACACATTTAGAATTTCAGCTTGTCCTCCCCATTTGCATACTCATGGCTTCCAAGAACTGGGTAAGTACTTTGACAGCATTGCTTGTTCAGCCAGGGATGGAAACATATAGCCAAGGAGCATCAGCTTATTGATAGTATTTTACCCTGTGACAATGGACTGACTTCACCTAGTGGCTTCATGTAGATAATAAAAAGGAGTGGGGGAAAAATTGAGTTCTAAAAGAAGGATTTATATTTTTCTTCTGAATAATTTCTTGTTACATCTGATATGTTATCTATTTTGGGTTACTTGACCAATGCAGATCATTTAGACCAGGGGTATCAAACTGCCAGCCCACAGGCCAGTTTCATCATACTGAAGCTGCGCCCACTCCATTGCCGGCAATGCAAAAAAAGTCACGATATGTTGTGACAGTGAGTTTGACACCCATGATTTAGACGGTAGGTAAGGTGATGTTATTTAGAAATCATCAATAATAATAATAATAATAATCTGAATGCCCTCTTTATTCCAGAGATACAGTATAAGGACAAAGATTATTTACAGGATTTTGCTTCCAGTACTTTTAATATTGAGAATGACAATCATGTAAATGATTTCAATAATTAAAAGTTTTTCTTGTCATCAGTGTGAATGACACCAATTATATACCTTTCAAGGAAAAAATATTGATAAAATTTCACTGGACAACCTATAATTAATTTAATGGTTTTGCTCCCTATGTATTTAAAGCTAGCCCAGTACATAAAGGACAGACCCTTGGTGGTTTATGACTCTTTATGTCCTCTAATACAGGATATCTGGCAGGAGATTGGATTCTTGTGCCAATTTGACCTTAGCCATAACAGTTACATTTAGATCATGCAGCTTCTTGATCATTAACATCTATTTACCTTGCCAGAGTCTGAAGGATAAGGTCAAAGAGTATAGGATTAGCCTGGAATCCAACTTAATGAGGCTTGACCCTGAAGCATTAGTACTTGTAGTCATGGAATTTAATATACAAATGGAATCACATGATACGTGATACATATATTTGATATGGGATCCATTTAACAGTTATCTAGTGAAAGTGATGGGAGTACTGGTTTCCTGCTATGGCAATCAAAATTTTGACATAACTTTGCAGGATTTTAGCTACTCAAATAATGTGTAATTTGCATCTTGCCGTCCCAAATGGGTACAAATGCACATTTGGGTCAGGTAATGACATTAGCACCTTCAATTATATATTATTTTCTTGTCTTTATAATACTGTTTACTGCAGGATTTCAGTCTGATAGTGACCAACTCTTCTTAACATGGTATCTGTGGAACTGCTTTCTCTCAGCAGTATGAAATACCTTTCGAGTTGTCAAGAGGAATTATGAAAGCATGCTTTTTCTATTGCTGCTTCTCTCTGTGTGAGAGAAATGGCCATATATGTCCTGCAAATAAATAAACAAATATCAACTCTAAAATGATCAGAGAAACATTGGATACAAAACTTGGCAAGCATGAATCTACATGTGCAATTGCTGTAGGTAATAATAATTAGTCCCAAAACCATATGGTGCTTTATACATTGTAAGTAGAACCCTGAATTGTATTTGTAAACAAATATAACTAGTTATCCCCAATAACAGACTATTTAAAGTGATTTACAGTTATTCTAGGGAAAGGTATCAAGGATGTGAGTGCTATCTTCAGAAGATCCTGTCCTTGGTTAGACTGCAACTGGGGCAATAGCCAAGTTGGGCAAAGATCTTCCTGGCCACCTGGAACCATGGTCACCATCTGGTTTTCTTGAAGGCACCTTAAATTCAGGAGCCTGCTCTTTCATCCAGAATCAATTGGTGCATGGTTGGATCTGAACAGGTTCTCAAGGCCATTCAGGCCTTGACAGCCTCCAGGCACTGTCTCAGGACTTCTACCAGGGTGGGTTTCATCAGCATATTGATAGATATAAGATGATAGTTGACCAGGATTGTTAGCTCTAAGCAGTGCTTTTTTTGTAAAAAAAAAAAAAAAGGTGCCGGAACTCCGTTCTGGGCATTCGATGACAAAAAAAGCCCTGGCTCTAAGGCCCTTGACTAAGAAGAAAGCCCACGAGGAGATATTGACTATAGCCCAGATCCAGCTCCTGATACTCTCCCTTGTCACTTTAATATGCCAGCGTGAACAGGGTTAGGTTTACAAGTGGAAAAATTCATATGACAAGGAAACTCTTCTTCCTTCAGATCACAGTCTCAATTCCCGGCTCCAGCTTTCTATGTCTTTTTTAGATGTTCTCTATCACCTCATCAAATCCTTTCCATTCAACTTCCAAACTGGAGTGAATATATTTTAAATACACATATTAAAAGCAACTGATAGATAAGTATGTGAATATCATCTACAGACTCAATATTATAAACTTTTACATATCAAAAATCATAAATATTTCTCTGCCATTTTTTAAAAATATTCATGTATAATATTGTGAATACTGTGATTACTAATCTTTTAGTACAGAATACTTAAATCTGTAGAAGTAGAAATATTCAATACTGAATTTGAACACTTACCGGTATCTTATGTAAGAGGAATTGCCCTTCATCTGGACAGTAATTTCTACTACATTGAGGGGAAAAAATAGCTAAAGTGTGTTTACTACCCTCAGATTTTATGTATAGCATCAGCTTCACTACAGATCATGTGAAGCTGGAGTATAATGCACACTATTGATCTTGAACGGTTTCCAAGTTGTTTCTGAATTCCTAGCCTTCATCTTACAGATTTTAGGTGTTATTATGTAAGAAAAGGGGTTAAAAAAAGCAATATTATTTCCTAGTGTTTCGTCTATTCTTTCCCATGCTCAGACAGTGTTGGCTCTAACTATTCATATAAAAGTATTTATAAACTAGAGTTATGATAATGTTTGGTGAGAAAATATGTTACTAATCCTATCTAGATGTTCAAAAACTCAATTTTCTGATTAAAGATTTAGTTGAATCAGGTGATCACCATTCATATGTGAGACTAATGAATACCTAAACTATCAGTACTTTCAATAGGCTGTAGTAATATTGAAATAAAAGGAATTTATCAGTGAGTGAGTGCATGTATTTTTGTAAAGAGAAGCAGACAATAGCCTTTTGTTAACATTCTAAAAGCAACCTTAGTAGACTAGACTAATAGTTCCAATATTTCCATTTCATCCAAATGGAAGAGAAGGCCATAGGCAATGGATAAAAGACAATGAATTGATTTTGATTTCCAACTTCTTTAATCATAATTTGTGCTTATATTACTACCCACATGAAGTGCCTGGCTTTGAGGCACTTGTAGTTCTTATGTCCCAAAAAGGGGACTGTGACAATAAATATTCTTTTCTGTTTAATCTTCAGCAATGTTTCATGTGGGTGGGTTCAAGAAAATGACGAAGTGGGGAAGATTTCCTTTTTCTGCTCCATTGCTCTCATGCTGATTTTGTAAAAGAAGATCAGATATGCCATGAAGGCAGAGAACAGATCTCTTGTGTGAAATGTACTTTGAATCTCTCTTGCTTCTGCAAGAAATAGAGAGCCAGAATTTTAAATTATAGCTGTCCTGACCTCAGACATCATTTGATATCAAATTTGAGCAGTCTCTGTTAGATGCTCACTGTATATGCAATCAAGTTATATAAAAACCTAGGGAGATATTAATTTCTTCATTTCACAGAGCACAATAGCACTTCTATAACATATTATTAATCACTTTATTATCATTTTACTTATTGCTATCACAATTTTCCAAAAATGACCAATAAATAAAGAAATGAGTGTGCCTATTTTTTTAAATAAAAACTTTAAAAGGACAACTGTTTTGTTTTTGTTTTTTAACCAAGATCTGTATTTTAAGTTTATGGTCCTATGTGAATGGGATAATTGTAATGATAAAAAAGCAACTGAGGTAATGTTCCGTTGTTAACTTGGCTATTGTTTTATATATCTAATATAGAGTAGGCGAAGTGCTATGTGAGTCTATGGTGGCAAAATCAAGAATAATCTGGCAGCACTTTTTCCAACTAATGGATTTTATTAAAAGACATAAACTTTTGTGAGCTACAGCAAAAGCTTATGCCTTTTAATAACATTTATATGTAGAAAAAGGTGCTACAAGACTTCTCACATCTAATATAAAAATCTGATGAAAAATTCTACTACTCTTAAAGTACTAATGCTGATCTGAGGAAGACGTGTAAACTGTATACTGTGTGTGTAAAGAAACCAATATGCTCTGGATGCCTACACATGTTTACAAATCACATGAAATAGTATTTCCCTCCTCCTACCCCTTGTTAGACTCTAATGTGAGTATGGGTTACTTTCTGAATAATCCAACGCTCATGTAGAATGGATAAACTTACCATAATGCACTGTAAATAAACATAATAAGCTCCACTTAGTTGAATGATGTTTACCAATATGTCAAGGTATCTATAAAAACTGTTCAAATGGATGTTGCATACACAGGTCTAGCGGTGTGGCAATTTAATGGGAGAAGGAAACTAATGCAACCACCTGGGAAAATAGTAATTTAGCTGCGAAAGTAAAGTGCAACACTTCAGAATCATTATAGTAAAAATAGCAGTTTTCCAATTTTCAGGAGAGGTAGAAAATTTCTCTTTATGTCTAAGAACCAAAGGGTGAGAGAAACGAAATTATCATTCTTGGCAGTGCTCCAGGTGATTTTGGCTTTTGGAATGGTACTTCAGACTGTTGTTTCCAGATGTGTAGATGTCTTAGAACTGTTAGTATTGTCCCTGCCATTAAGTAAAGGGAGAGAGTAATCTGAAGTGACAGCGACTAGGGGGCAGGCAGCAGTAGCAAATTTTGGACAGCATCGGATTTGCCTTGGGGCTTCTTCTGGCTTCTCCATAAGCCAGCCTCATGCACAGTAGACAAGTCTTTTGTAATTTGTCTTAAAACAAGTTTCAACTCTCAGTCTTGTCAGCTTCTGTTCATTGAAAAAAATTGGTGTCATCTTGTGATTTGGTCTAGGTAGCAAAAATAGTTGATCGGTGTCCGAGTAACAGACAGTAATCATCTGACAGAACTGTGAAAACTTTAATACTTAATTTTTTAAGGTATTCAGATGCTACCACTACTGAGTATGTTTGTCCAAAGATGATAATAATATATGACATTATTATTTTTTCTCTACCATTTTCATTGTTGGATGATCATGGAAATTTGGACATTTCATATCAAATTGTCATTTTTACTCTTATTTCATTGATAAAAAATAAAGTTTCCCTATTCTTCCTTAGACAGGTGCTATAAAACACCGAGGAAGCTCAAGCAGGGCTTGTGAGGTTTGTTTTTTTAAAAAAAAAATCCAAGGCCACACAAGTGGAAAAGAAAATAGCATTTAAATTGTATTAAGACCAATTTTGTTTTTTTGCTTGTCAAATGTCAACATTTCTCTCTTCAATATTCACTGAGGAATTATATTTCATAACAGAGATGCAGTAGAGGTAGAAAAGGAAATACTATTCTCTCCTCTTCTCTGTAAAGGGCACAAACATGCTTGTAAAGACCAAGGTTTGCTCCTGCCATCAGTTACTGTGTCACTAAGTTCTTCAATAATACCACATTGGATCTAAATTATAAATTAATTTGTTCAAAGAATGGCTCTGACCTACACAACTGCAACAATTCTAGATTATAAAGCAGCATTTAATGTATCCCAAGAGGACAACAGTTAAAGAAAGCATTTATAGGTAGTCCTTATTTAGTGGTCACAATTGGGACTGACAACTGGGTTGCTAAGTGAAACATGATTGTGTGTATGCTCCTATTTCAGCTCTCCTTTGCTTTACAGACCTGTGAATGTTGTAAATGTGAGGATTGGTTGCAAATCAATCACTTTTTCCATCACTATCCTAACTATGAATTGTCACTAAATGATGCAATCACTGACAAGTACTACAGGTATGAATATAGAGAAAGTAATTCCAAATAGATGAAATTAACCCTGGATCTTTTTGCTATTTGAATTTTATTTTGTTGCAGGTTACTGCACTCCAGAAATCAGTGCATTATTAATGCAATATTATTTATAACTCAGAGAAAGAAAGCCAAACAATATCAGAAAAATAATTATCAAACACAAATTATTTAATTGTATAAATTATGTTGATGAGATACAGGGTTCTGTGCACCAGATATCCTCACATTTATTTACTTTTGGAAGAGTTTTGTATTGTCCAATTTTTCTGAGGAGGCATTTTTCTAAATGCGTGTATCAAGTTAATGGAAAAATAATAGCATTCCCTTAGGGCTTTTCTGTTGAAAATATATTCTTATGTGATATTCAAATATCAAGACATTGATGAGATCTTTGCTATGGACCTGAAGGGATTATCAACAGTTCCTGTGTACTTTGGCAATATAACTTTATGTCAGAAATTATTTATATGAGAAACCAATTTTTGGCTGCTTAAAAAAAATAAATTTGACTGTTGTTTCTTTCCTTTTCTCCAAGAGGCAAAGAACAATCCAAGTCCTACAGAAAGTATACACTGACAGATGATGGCTTAACTAAGTAATTGTACATAGTTACCTAATCATGACATGAAATGTCCCAGCGGTCTCTTTTTATTTTTGCCAATCCTCAGGCTAGTGCCTTCATTTTACTCCCACCCTGTTTTCATACAAAGCTATACCTTAAAAAGCAAGAAACTTCTGCAATTATATTAAGGGTAGAATTGGCTGTGCTTCACTAAGCATCCACATGATATCACAATCAAATAATTTCTATAAGGTAAGATTAGACTAGCACCTATTGGACACTTTCTGCTAGTGTGTCTGTTCCCCATTCACCTGGGTACTATTTCAGAATGACATTCTGCTTTGGATAACAGGAATGTTGGAATGTTTCATAGTGGCTAAATGTTTATTTTTGCACACAAATTTTATGTTCTACCATTCTCTACTGCATTTTTTCTATGAAATAAAATATTCTATTTAATACAGATTAGTAGATAAATGTATTTTTATTATTCATATTTTTATTTATTATTTTGTGTGATGAAAAACAAACAAAAGAACAAAATGCAAAAATAAAAATACATATTTTTAAAAAAAGTTAAGTAAAATACAAAAAGGGGAAAAAAGTACAATACACTTTAATAGTAGTAGTAATAATAATAATAATAATAATAATAATAATAATAATAATAATAATAATAAAAGTTGGAAGGGACCTTGGGGGTCATCGAGTCCAACCCCCTGCTCAGGCAGGAAACCGTACACCATTTTGGACAATTGGCTGTCCAGTCTCTTCTTAAAAACTTCCAGTGTTGGAGCATTCACCGCTTCTGGAGTCAGGTTGTTCCATTGGTTAATTGTTCTAATTGTCAGGAAATTTCTCCTTAGTTCTAGGTTGCTTCTCTCCTTGATTAGCTTCCACCCATTGCTTCTTGTCTTGCTTTCAGGCACTTTGGAAAATAGCTTGACTCCCTCTTCTTTGTGGCAGCCCCTGAGATATTGGAACACTGCTATCATGTCCCCCCTTGTCCTTCTCTTGGTTAAACTAGACATACCCAATTCCAGCAAACGTTCCTTATATGTTTTTATGACATTTAATACTGAATGTTTATTAAACATTACTATATTTATAGCCACCTAGAGTAACACTGGAAAGTTGATAGTCCATGTTCAAGACCACAGTGCCATGTGATGGAGTGAGCTGCCCACTTAGAAGTTCGAAAGCATGCAAATGTGAGTAGATAAATAGGTACCACTTTGATGGGAAGGTAACAGCATTCTGGGCACCTCAGCATATAATCTTGCGGACTACATGACCATGAAAGTGTCTTCACACAACACTAGCTCCCTCAGCTAAGAAAAGGAAATGAGCACTATCCACTAGAGTCAGATACAACCGGACAGGGGAAACCTTTACCTTTACTTTTAATCCAATATTATGCAAATATACATATTATATAATTATCATTTTTAATCTATGGTATTTATAAATGAGTCCCATATTGCATTATATTTGTCCAAACAAAGTCTCCATCTATAGGCTATCCACTCATAGTTAACAATCAGTTCATCAATCCGTTGAATAAAAGGGCATACAGTTATTTTTCCCGTACTGCAGTATCAGTTTTTTGGCCATAATAAAGATACAGAGAATCCTTTTACATTGTCCAGTTTTCAAATTTCAACAGATCTAGTTTAAAAGAATATTATTATCTGAAAATTTTAACTTTTGTCGCACAATCATAATTATATAGTGCTTTCTCCTAAAACATGTTACATATAGGACATTGTAAAAACATCTGTTTTAAAGTAGCATTGACCTTATTATCTCTCCAACAACACAATTCTTTTCTGTACAGATGTAATGTATTCCAATGAATTCTAAATATTATTTGTTTGTTGCATAAATATTGTTTAAGATCCATTGACATTGCTGGTAGAACAATTAGAATTATCTCCCATTGTCTAGGAAATATAGGCACCTCTAAATCTTTATTCTACCATTTCTTAGGATCTGCACATTAAACTGATTTATTGAAAATATCTATAGAAATTACTACTAGGTGTTTTTCTTTAGTTTTAAAGGATTTAAAAAAGTTGTTCCAGTATCTCTGGTCTCTCACAAGCTGAAAATGCTGCTTTTTAAAACAATGTTAGTAGGTGTTGTGATTGTAAAATACATTGTATATAACACTGGGCTACATCTGATATATCATATTTTTCTCTTAATACAGAATATGATAAAAGTTCATTCTCATCAACTTTCACTTGATCCAAAGTAAATATTCATGTTTCCATCTATTTTTTATTATCATCATCTTTTCTCTACTTGTTGAGTTGGGTTTCCCCATAAAGTCAATTTAGCATAGAAAAGAAGAATATTTGTTTATTAGACATTATAATCTGTAGTTTTCTATTTTATTATCCAGATTTTGTATGGTGATTCAGTGTTGGAAACATACAGTGTGGATGTATCCATTTAGCTAATATTCTGAACATATATATAATAAAATATAAATAATTCAAATTAAAATTTAAATATATCATTTTTTTGTATTTATCACAGCTTTTGTTTCCTCAGGATACCTAAGAAAAATTACATGCATATTTTCTTTCTATCAATGCAAAATTTCACTTTTGAAACATGGCGGTATTCCAAAAATGGACCCCAGAGACAATTATTTGGGGAAGGGAATATTTAATGTCAGCATAGATGGACTCCCCATATTAAGTAGTCAAACGGCTGACAGAAATTCTTCTGTATCATAGGTCATTGCAGATGAGATCCACTTTATTCCAGTTGAGATATTGGTTGGCAGATGTCCTTGGACAACTAGGATTTTTCATTGATTTTAATAGAACATTCAGTGCAGTGCCTTCAAAATCATTTTGCTTTTATTTTGACAAACTGAGAACAGCTTGAAGGAATTAAGAAGAACAAAGCTTTCAAATTTCCTGCAATCATTCATTAAATGACATCAATAATGTTTCATGATAAAGCAATTTTCCTATCAATGTTGATTTCTGAATCATCAGGGTGAATTTTTATGGAGAACTGCAAGGCAAGTTAGAAGGACAGGAGATCAAATATAACAAATAAACACAAGTTCTCAGTTGATTTCAGGCACAGGATTTACAAATCTATCATAGATATATTGGGATAGATTGTTTCCTGTTAAATAAAACATGTTTTAGATTTTACAATTGGGAATGTTTAATTAAATTTAAACTAAAACTGATACATTATCCCAGGTAAAAAGTCACCTCCATTTTAATATTCAAAGAATCAGTATGGATTTCTGTGGCACTGGAGATACAGTTAAAAATATGATTATTCCAAACTGTTTATTTAATATGCTAGAAAAGAAAGTGTCTACTTTTTTTGATTGAGGAATCAAAGTTTTGTTCATCTGTAGCATATGGATATGGATTTTAACACTTTACTGAGGGTAATAAAAATGGTAAAGTTACTATATGGAGATGGAGAAAAGTGCTATTAATCAGATTTAACACAGGTTAAAGTTCATTGAGCATCTACTTATTTAGGGTAAAAGTAAAAAAGGGGGTGCTCTTGGAATTGTATCTGCAAATATAAACTGAAGATGCATTTCTGTACTCTGTGAGACCTTCCTTATGAAGATGCTGGAAAGAGAGAGCTGGAGCATTCAGAGGTTTTTGTGAGAACTTCATTATTAGTGTGTGTGTGTGTGTGTGTGTGTGTGT
>NW_015387330.1:75077-78422 GCF_001527695.2 Protobothrops mucrosquamatus
GCCCATTAGTCTTTTGTGTTATAATGACCTGGGTAATGGGTTGTGTGATTACATCCTGAGATCTAGTGTAGTGATATCCTGAGTTTTGTGTTGCAACATCCTGGGTGGTTGGCTGTGTTGTAACATCCTGGGTTTTAGCGTTGTAACCTCCTGAGTTCTGTGATGTGATGTCCAGAGCAGAAGGCTGTGATGTAGCATATCAGGCTTTGGTTTGGCTCCGAGTTTGCGGTCTAGCTCTGTGTTCATGGCGTGTGTCCATTTGCTTTGTGTGGGGGTCGGAGGGAGGTGCAGCAGCTGGTGATGTCATCATGGTTTGGCTTCTGGATGGTGGTTGCATTTTATCTGAGGGATGGGTTTGGGCTTGGGTTTGGGTCTGGTGAGGGTGAATGGTGGTGGCGTACTGTGTGGTTCTGAGTCCGGTGTCAGTTTTCGTGGCTAGGACTTGTTTGTTGATTAGGGCTAGTTTCCAGATGTCTGGTAGGCGGGAGGTATCGTCACGTTTATTCATGTTTATTCATGTTTATTCATGGGGCTGTTTTTCTATTTCGATGGCTTCCATAATTATTCTCTTGTTGTGGTGTTCAGTTTTGGAGATTAGTTTGGTTCCTTCAAAATCAATTTCATGTCCTGTAGCTTTAAGGTGCTGGAAGAGGGAGGAAGTTTTTTCTTCTTTTCTGACTGTGATGTTGTGTTTTGCGATGCGGGCATTTATTCTCCTATTAGTTTGTGCAATGTATGTGGCTGGGCAGATTTTGCATGGTATTTCATAGACTCCTTGGTTTTCTAGCTGGATCCTGTCTTTGGGGTTTCTTAAGATGTTGGCTATTTTTTGGTCAGTGCCGAAGGCTGTGTTGATATTGTGTTTGTGGAGAATTTTGCTGATTTTATCTGTGGTGCCTTTGATGTAGGGGAGGAGGGCGATGTTGTTGTATTGTTCTATGTCTCGGTTCTTGGGGGGTGTTTCCCTTTGGATTAGGTTGGTAATTGTATTTCTTTGGAATCCATTGGAGATTAATACGTTTGTGAGAGTGTGTAATTCAGTTTTCAGGTGGTCTTTTTCAGCTAGGCGTTTGGTTCTGGAGATGAGGGTCTTGGCTACGGAGTTGATCTGTGCAGGGTGGTGGTGGGATTGTGCATTTAAGTAGCGGTTGGTGTGTATTTTTTTCTGGTAGATGGTGTGTCCTAGGGAGCCATTGGGTTTTTTATAGATTAGGACGTCCAGAAAGGGGAGTTGGTTGTTAGCTTCTATTTCCATCGTGAATTGTATTTTGGGGTGTAGGCTATTGAGATGTGTGAGGAAGTTGTCCAGTTTTTCTTTCCCGTGTGGCCAAATTACAAAAGTGTCATCTACATATCTGAGCCAGAGTTTGTGTTTGTGTTCAGATTTGTCTAAGGTATTGGTTTCGAAGTGTTCCATGTATAGGTTTGCGATGACGGGTGAGAGGGGTGATCCCATAGGTGCTCCTTCTATCTGTTTGTATCTTTGTCCATTGTGGATGAAGTATGTGTTGGTTAGGCAGTGGTTGGTCAGATCTAGGATGTGCTTAAGGGGGTTGTATTTGTTTTGGATAGCTGTCAAGGCTTCTTTGATAGGCACTTGGGTGAAGAGGGATGTGACATCGAAGCTCACGAGTAGGTCGCTGGGTTGTAGGTTTTGTTTCTTTATTGTTTCTATGAAGTGGAGTGAGTTTTGTATGTGTGAGGAGATGGATTCTGTGTAGGGCTGAAGTTGTTTGATGCCCCAAGCTCTATGGCCTCCCCAAGATTCACAAAGAAGGAACACCACTCAGACCCATAGTCAGCTCCATAGGCTCACCTCTACAGAATCTCGCTGTGTATGCTCGCTTGGTGTCTTTGCAGGGAGCCAGCTCTTGTGCTTGTCAGATGTCAATGATTTCGTGGCACAAGGAATCTAGCAATCAACGTGCGGCTGCATGCAGAGCGGTGAGACTTACACGCAGATCAGCTGAGAGGCGGAATTTTTGAATCTAAACCAAGGACCAGCTTTTGCATCGAAGCCGGAACTTTTGTGACTATATGCGAGCGTGCGGGTTGTGAGTATGTCATATGTACATTCTATATCTTGACCGTTATAACAGTCATACATGTGTATATACAGGTCCTCTTATTCTTCAGCCCTTGCTCTGATGATGTCAACAGCTAGTTGATGAAAGCTTAGCAATAAAGAAGGCTATTTATACATCCCGGAGATCATTATTTTTTTTACTGATTTTGAATGTCTACACCTGGGATTCCAGTATTTAGCTTATTTTATCAACATGTTTATTAGTATTAAAGACAGCAACTTATTTTATCACTATATTTTATTGGTATTAAAATATAAATACAGATTTAAAATGCATATTCAGAGAGTTATTGTCCACACTCAAAGTTATTTTCTGCTTGCAATTATCCTTTCTTTTGCTAATTCCATTTTTTTATGTGGCTTACCTTTACGAAGTTTCTTATCTCTTCCAGGTACCAGTCCAAATCAATGCCAGCCTAGAATGCTGAGTTTAGATCTATGAGAAGATATAAGGGAATTTCTGAAGTTCTCCATTAACATAACTATTAAATAAGACATCACAGTCAAGCTCAACAATCACTGTTGCAATTTACACCATCATAATAAAACATAATCTTGATTGTTTTAAATTACAAGTTTTTTGTTTTGCATTCTTTCATTTTCTTATATGCGGAGCATCTTTTTTTCTAGAAATTGTGTAGCCATTTTCATTGCTTAGAAATTCCAGTTATTAGCTTCATTGGCAAAGGAAGAATACAAGAACAGAGTTTGTTTTTAATCAAATCTGACTCTTGTGGTATCATTCCATAATGCTGCATTCATGGGTGGCAAAAATACTTCTAAAAGCTCGGAAGACTAAACCTCTGGTCCCAGTGATCGACCAGGGTGGATCAGCAGTGTGCTGCAGCCAGGGCTTTTTTTGTCATAGAATGCCCAGAACGGAGTTCCGGCACTTTTCTTGGATGGAACCTTGTAGGGTAGGCAAGGCGGGTTGTATAACGTGTGTAGTTCCGGCACCATTTTTTATTTTTTTTTTTACAAAAAAAAGCACTGGCTGCAGCTGCCAAAAAATCCAACATAGTGCTAGGCTGCATTAACAGAGGGATAGGATCAAGATCATGTGAAGTGTTAATACCACTTTACAATGCCTTGGTAAGGCCACACTTGGAATACTGCATCCAGTTTTGGTCACCATGATGTAAAAAAGATGTTGAGACTCTAGAAAGAGTACAGAGAAGAGCAACAAAGATGATTAGGGGACTGGAGGCTAAAACATATAAGGAACGGTTGCTGGAATTGGGTATGTCTAGTTTAATGAA
>NW_015387330.1:78537-82897 GCF_001527695.2 Protobothrops mucrosquamatus
TAATACCACTTTACAATGCCTTGGTAAGGCCACACTTGGAATACTGCATCCAGTTTTGGTCACCATGATGTAAAAAAGATGTTGAGACTCTAGAAAGAGTACAGAGAAGAGCAACAAAGATGATTAGGGGACTGGAGGCTAAAACATATAAGGAACGGTTGCTGGAATTGGGTATGTCTAGTTTAATGAAGAGAAGGACAAGGGGGGACATGATAGCAGTGTTCCAATATCTCAGGGGCTGCCACAAAGAAGAGAGAATCAAGCTATTTTCCAAAGCATGTGAAAACAGGACAAGAAGCAATGGATGGAAACTAACCAAAGAGAGAAGCAACCTAGAACTAAGGAGAAACTTCCTGACAGTTAGAACAATTAACCAATGGAACAACCTGCCTCCAGAAGCAATGAATGCTCCAACACTGGAAGTTTTTAAGAAGAGACTAGACAGCCATTTGTCCGAAATGGTATAGGGTTACCTGCCTGAACAGTGGGTTGGACTTGATGACCTTTAAGGTCCCTTGCAACTTTATTATTATTATCCTGGGACACGTATATTTGCCTTCATTGATGAAAAATATTCTATTGGGTTTCATTGTTAATATTATTACTCTGTCATGATAAATGGTTTAACCTTTGTTATTATGTTAACCTCTTAGCTACAATAGAAATAGCCTATAATCCTATTCAATTAATCAATTCATCTATAAATTGGCATATGATATTTATTATTTATTTTATTAAAGCTTTATCCTTCCTTGGGGCTACTTTAGCAGAGATATTTTACATTATGATGCATTTTAATTTCTTAAACCTCTTAATTTTATTGCATTTTAATTTTCATATAATTTCTTATACCATGTACATAATGCACATAGATTTCTGCCTGCTTTTGTTATGGCACCTTTTCTCAATATTTTCTTGTTTTACAAACATGCTTTGGTAGAGTGGACATCGATTTCAGTTATGCACTCTTGCTTACATATGTTGAGATGTTTTTGTGACACAAATATCAGTTCTATAAATAATATATCTCACTGTTGCAATGTGGAAACAGGCATGATGATGTTGAGGCATGGAGACAGCCAAAGAGTGTTGTGTCTGTGTATGAACAAAGAGAATGGAGGGATGTTTACCTCATGTCATCAGGCAATTAGCTTTTGCTGCTGTTCCTGCATTACCTGTGGGAAAGGGTGAAGAGGTTATGTTTTGAGATCCCTCAAAGATGTTGGGTAAAGGAGGAAAAAACAATATTTTTTATTCCCTGAAATAAACAAAGTGAAGGGAGATACCATAATAAGAAATGTCTATCAGTTAAAAATATGAAAGAATGTGAGAAGGAGAACACGGGGCAAGAAAAAAATAAATATTTGAGTCAGAAAAGGTATAACTCAGCAGAATGGTTTTACTTAACATTGTGGCAAGTCCAACATCAGGGTTTCTAACAAATCTAACAATATTTGTGGTAGTATGAGATGATGAAATAAAATAAAAAGTAGCATTTCCAATTTATGGTCATTTTCCTAAGCATTTTTTCTATTAATACATTTTCTGTCACTGAAAACAGTAGGAGGGAATTGATCTACACTAGCTCCAGAGTTGACATAAATAAGGACCTAATTTTAAGGTATGCTTGGACACAAGAAATGGATATCTAGCATCTATTTGCATGTCCATGGCCCTTCCCAGTATATATCCTTCACCCACTCTCCAAAATCAGAGTTGCAACAAAATCAGCAATTTAGTTGTCAAGCTTGAATCACTAAGATGCCTGGTAATTTCTATTGCTATTCAACTTGCCATAGAAACAGGGGGAAGGGGTAGAAAGTGTAGGGAGGAAATGGGATTCCAAGTAGCTATCCATGGACTGTGAGAGCCTACAAGAATGCCAAGGTCACTAATGTGGGTGTCTGATGGAGAAGTGGACCATTCTCATAACAAACCAAAGATATATGATTGGGCAATGTGAACACCTGGTGGGTGAGCTATTGAGAGAGAGCTTTTCATGCAGGAAAACCAGAGCTGGTTTTGTTTCTTCAGTTCCAAGATGTGTATTCAATAAACTTTATTTTTTATGGCACTTCAAAGCCTTGAAGATTCCTTGATTTTGAGTTTGCTAGTCAGATGGTTGACACCACTATAGAATTTTCTATGATAACAATGATAGATAGATAGAAGAATGTCCTTGGGTGTTTGTGTGTTGGAGGTTTGACCATAGACAATCTATTATTGAACTTACCCCACACAAGGGGTAAGCACAAGGAGATTCATTTTCTCTGTGCTCAGAGGAGATCCCTTTCCACAAAAGTCGTATTTCCAGGGCTCACAGAACTGCAGTTGCAATGTTAGACCTTTTTAACTCAATACTGTTTTTTATGTCTTATCTATCTTATAACTATTTACTAGATCTCAATTACAAAAAAAAAAATCCAAGAAGAAGGAAACACAAGAAAATAAGCTAATTCTACTTTATTCTAAGACTACATTAACAGAATCTTGCAAGTGTAAAACTAGAAATCTCCCACTATGCCTTTTTACCATCTCATTAGAGTGGATCCTTTTAAGTTCCTTTCTCAGATCTTTACTTAGCTGGGTGCTCCTTCCCTTTTTATCTGATTGTTCCCTAGGCAGACTCTCCCCCCCCCCTTCCCATCTTCCAAGATTATTCTCACATTGCAACTTTAGAAAAACAGAACTTTAACTCCAATTTTTAAGCTATTGTTACTTGCCCTACCTTCTGGAACAACTCTGAACTATTCTGTCCCTGTCTTCTACATGACAGCTTTTCAATACTTGTAGACAGTTATCATGTCTTTCTATAGTCTTCTCTTCTTCAGGTTAAATATACCTAACACTTCCAATTGTTCCTCTAAGGTTTTCTCTCTACAAGCCTTCTTGTGTTGCTTGCTCCCCTCTGCCTTATGTTTGACAATCCCCTTCCCAAAATGTAGTACTCAGAACAGGACATGGCATTCTATGGTGTAGCCTGACCAATACAGAATAAAAACAAATGATTTATTTTCCTTCTTGAGACTGTATTTCTGTAGATGCAGTCTAGGTTTGCACTTCCATTTGCTTTTTTAAAACAAAACAAAAACTATGCTGTAGTGGCAGCTATTGTTGAGCTTGTGTTCTACCAAAGTAGTCAGATCCTTTCTTTATGTACCCATCCTATACCCTTTTCCAATTCTTCTGATTTTCCCAGCCAGTGTTGGATTTTGTATTTGTCCTTGTTTAACTTATTACTTTTTGCCTTTTGTTCCAGTTTCTCAAAATCCTCCTGAAATTCCTACTTTTTTAAAATGGTATTCATTTTACCTTCATATCATATAGGAATTAGTGATAATATTTTCTGCACCTTATTGAAATGATTTATGAAAAGTATAGGAACTAGAAATCCCCACAATATGTCACACACAGATTCTTTCAACTTGAAATGCAGCTGTTGACATAACTTAATGGGTAAAGGTTTTCAGCTAGTTCTGTTATTAGTAGTTCAGGGCAGGACCACAGAGACTTAGATTCAACTCTATTGTTATTTATGGAATTTCACTGAAATGACTTTGGATCATTCACTCTCTTAGCTTTATGTACCTCATAGGACTGTTGGTGGAATAAACTAAGGGAGACTCAATGTCAGCAGCCTGATCTTTTGAAAGAAAGTTGGAGCATGAAAATTCTTATTCATCAGAAGAGGAGAAGAAGTGATTACTGCATCACTGGTTGATATAGTTTTGGTAAAAAAAAAAAAGGGGGGGTGGATATTCTGGGAATTAGGCAAAACTTTGGAATTAGCACATATGCATTTGAAAAAGCTGTTTTAGGAATGTTTCAGTGTGATAAGTAGTGAGATTATAGCAACTGAAATTCATCAGAAAATGCTTGGATTACATTTCTTAAGTAGTTTATAACATTATGGAATTGTCTGCCTCTCAACAGTCTTGCATTTTGAATCTGATTTCATTGCTTTGTGCATGTATTTCATTATTTGATATAAAGGCTTTTATCATACATTTTGTGCGGAATGCAAACTTCAGAATAGCAGATACCATAATATGGAGCTAAATAGATATGTAGAATGTGAAACCATTTGCATTTACAGAGAAATCCTAACCCTTATTAGTCACCAAGCACTTAACTGAAAATTGCCTATAGATAGGCAGATTTTTATTTATTTATTTATTTATTATTTAAATTTATATACCGCCCTATCTCCCTTACGGGACTCAGGGCGGTGAACAGGCGATAATAAAAATCACAATAAATATTAAATAAAAAGCCTGCTCTAAAATACCCCATATAAAAACCCCTACCAAAACACAATCAAAACTATGCCAGGCCGGCCGCATGGAATAGATGGGTTTTC
>NW_015387330.1:83222-121430 GCF_001527695.2 Protobothrops mucrosquamatus
GGGCGCGGCGGAAAGTAAGGAGATCCGGAATCATCCGGATCTCGGGGGGTAGTTCGTTCCAGAGGGTGGGGGCACCCACAGAGAAGGCCCTCCCCCTGGGGGTCGCCAGCCTACATTGCTTGGCCGACGGCACCCTGAGGAGGCCCGCTCTGTGGGAGCGTACCGGTCTATGGGAGGGAATCTGTGGCAGAAGGCGGTCATCACATGATCGTCTAAAGACAGCCGAGCATCCAGGAGGACGCCCAGGTTGCGGGCCCTCTCTGCGGGGGCTAATGACTCGCCCCCGATAGCCAGAGATGGAGCCAACTGGCTATGTCGTGACGCCGGAAACCACAGCCACTCGGTCTTGGACGGGTTGAGTCGAAGCCTGTTCCTCCCCATCCAGACTCGCACGGCCTCCAGGCACCGGGACATCACTTCCGCGACATCGTTGGGGTGGTCCGGGGTGGAGATGTACAGCTGGGTGTCATCTGCGTACTGAAACTCCACCCCGAAACCACGGATGATCTTTTCATTTATAAAGACATACATTTTTTCTTTACAATTGCTGCCTCAATTATAAAGTTTTCATTTTGGAAGTTGTCTTAAATATGTGTTTGTTTCTCCTTCAAAATCTCAGGTGTGTGTCAATTTAGAAGTGAAGCTATGACTTTTGCTGCATAGGAACTTGCACTGCCTTACTTTGAAAGCTCCTTGTCCCAGCCAGTCATTTCTATAGGCAATTACCAACATTGATATAAAATTAAATTGGAAATTTTCATTGTATATATTTGGATAGTTCAATCAGGGCTATCTTAATTTCCCCGGGTCACTTATTTTTTACATTTATTCAGAGATTTATTCAGAGAAAATACCTAAGAATAAAATTAATATAACATTTTCTACACCTTAGCACATTGCACATACTATTACATAGTTTATATTCCAGTGCGTATGTATGTATGCATAGTTATATGCTTGCTAAATTCTGTGACCTCAGTAGGTAAAAGCCTACATGCAAAATGACCCTTTAATGAACACACAAAACCTTTCAGCATCTGGAACTGGTCTATCATTTGAATTAAATACTGGAGTTTGGGAGTTTTGGATTTCTGTCAACATTTCTGTTGACGCAGAAATTTCACCTCCTCAAAGCTATTGGGCTAAATGACACTTGAATTCTCTTGTGTGCTGCCAGAAGAAACTCTTTTGGCTGGAGGGTGGGGGAAGGAGTGAAATGACAGAATATGTCTAGTGAATGAGTCAGTTCAGCTGTACAATCCAAACAGTATTTTCTTTCATCTGAAAATCTCCTCACATTAATTTGTAATTACTTGCTTCTCTAATCCCAATAATAAAGAGTTTGAGAAAATCTCTGGGAGTGTGTGCCTTTGCATACAATAAATCATCCTGCACAAAGCAGTCATCAATCTTTGATATAACTGAAAATAGGCTTGGTCCAACTTGCCAGGTAAAAGCAACTGTTTTGAGACTGAGGCCGCCATTCTTCATAACTGTGTTATCGGAAACCCTTTAATTGGAGATTCTGGGATATGAAAAAAAAGCTGCATATTCTATATCCAGTTTCATGGGAGTAAGCTCCTCAAACTCAGTAAGATTAACTTCTGAGTAGACATGTGTAGGATTGCACTATTAATCATGTATGCATTATGCCACAAAGCCTAACCTTTAATAACTACAGTATGGGAATAAAGGCTTGCAAGTTAACTCAACCTCTTTGTATATCTGAATTGGGTTCCCACATTTTGATCTTATGTTACTATAGATGGCAATTTAAACAAATTCAGAACCAATTTAATAAATATTCAGAAATAAGGTTGCATCTTCTTTCTCATAAGATTTTAAGATGAGGATTTTGGGTTAGGGGGACACAGTTTGAAATTTATTTAGTATGGAAACTAACTAAACCTATTTGCCATAATTATGTTAACTGGTCTATGTAGGTGGGAATCTAGAAAAACTTGGGGTACAAGCAACAAGATGTCTTGATAAACTAGGAGATACAATACCTTAAAGGGTTCTTAAGAAATATATCTGTGGACTAATTGATAATAAGATAGCAAATTTGAACAACATATGTTGTGTGAGAACACTGTGGAATTACAGTGTAGTGTAGTGTAGTTTATGTAGTGTAGTGTAGTATAGTGTAGCAACAATTTAATTTGTTTCATTTATTTATAATTTTAATTTATAAGGCTCAGAACTCAAAACAAACCCTAGGTAGCATATAATTACACCTACTACAATAGTTTTAAAAAACAGGCCAAAATTTTTCATCAACAGATATCACAACCAAAATAAACAATACACATCAAATCAGCCCACCACCAATCTATCCAAGAGTTTGGATGAAGTTCCCAATATAAAACTCTCAGTAATGAATTAAAAAAAAAGCTTTATCAAAAAAACCTGACATTTCAATTCTGTCTCTCCCTCTTATTCATATTGTAGAAATAATAGTCTACTTTTAAAGGCATTTTGTAAGAATTATACAGTACATAGTTGAAAAAGTTAAAACATTTGAAACTAAGTCTTAGCCATTATTGAATCCCACCAAATTGGAGAAGATAACGTTTGAAAGAAGACTTGTTTTGTTGTCTTATTTGGAACAGCATTTTTAAAAATAACTCAGAATCCAAATTACTTTACAACCTTTATTTGACATTAGCTTACCAGCACTATTTTCTATTTCTATTTCAATGGGAAGGCCTAAATTAATAAAGTTTATTTTAATAATAGAATCTAGAGAAAATGAAGAATTTACATAAATGAAACACTTCATGACTACAAACAGTATTTGTTTGCATGTGTATGAATTACATCACAAAGAGACAGAATAGAGTCTTTCCTATTATGAAATGGCACTTAAATCAAGCGTACCTTCATACAAAAAATGTATTCACTAGTCCTTATGGATTCATTGGCCTGAATAGAAAAAGGTGTCAACATCTCATTATTTAAGAGCAGCTCCTTTGTCTCATTCTGGTTACACGATCTCACTGCAAACTGTACATAATTGTTATTTATTAGTCAATAGGCACATTTACTGCAAAACTGTATTGGGAAAAACCACTGTTAAGATGGGGAAAGGACTAAGTTGAAGCAGTGGCAAACTATGAAAAAGTTAAGTTTCCTCCTTCTCTAATTTCAGTCATTACATCTAAGGATTTTCCTATTGATTTTAATGGAGAGAGAGAAAGAGAGAGAGGGAGATATACAAATGCAAACAATTGTCTAATATTCATATTTGTGTGATAGATTTGTGAATTTGGATTGAATAACTGACGTTTTTCTTAGTAAATAATATTTCTAGATGTGAGAGACCTTTTCTATGGGAGACAAAATAGGAAAATGAAAAATAATTTCTATCTCTCTCCCTCTCTCATTGTCCTACTCTAATTTTCTTTTTACCATTGATTTAAATATAACTGTTTACTTTTTAAGATTCGGGTAAGCAGGAGGAGACAAAAATTGTCTTTGGCCCATTCTTTCTTTCTGACCCTTTTTTCCTTTCTTTCTCACTCTTTTCTCCTCTTTCTCTGAATTCCCCAAGGAAAGAATGGATTATTCTTACCAAAGATCTAGCATGACTGCTTGCAAAGAACTTTTGAAAGTAGGCCAAGGGAAACAGGCCTGTGTGGACCACAATTTATCATGCCTGAATTTAATAATTTGAAGGTTAGGGAGATGTTGTGTATGTTTGAGGTGGAAGAATGAAACTTTTATTTTTGGTGTAATAAAATAGAAGAATTTGAAGGCTTATTCTAGGTTTGGAGCTATTAAGCTAGGGATCATCTCTGTAACCCTGGAAGAAATAATAAAGATGGCCACATGAGCTAGATAAAGTAGGGAAAAATCTGATGGTTCTTTAAAAACACATTTGCCGCCCTCTCTCTCTGTTCTATACATACTGAGGCACAAATTTGCTTTAGGTAGTCATCCACTCTTTGCTCTCACTGAAAATGTCTGATCAGTTAAAGAATGTTTCTGGATATTCATAAAAACAAATATCTTTTAGTAGTAAGTGATCTCCAATTAATCTTTGTTCAGTCTTGGGCATCACATCTAAGAGAAATTGGAACAGATTCAGAGTAGATCAATAAAGACTGAAAAATAAGTCTCATGAAGAGAGATAGAAGGATCTCAGTAAGTTTAGTCTTACAAAGAGTTACTTCAGAAGAATTATTTAGAGAATCCCTCACAGAGATGTGAGACAAAATTACTCAAATTCACCTCTGGTAGTATGCTTACCTTGATGCATGTCCAGGAGCAATGCCCATGGATGAGTATTGCCCAGCCATGTGGGAATAGTTTGAACCTGTTGGATCTGAGAAAATGGGCAGATTCCTTAGGACTGTGAGCTCATCCATCTGCTTTTTAGATCCATGCTCCTTCTGGCTTATAAAGCAGCCCGGGGGGGGGGTCTCATGTGAGTGGGTCCTAGCAGTGGTGAACTCTTCCTTGAGAGGGTTGTTCCTTCATCTCTTAAAGAGGATTTGGTTTGTCCCCTCCTCAAGAATCCTCACCCCACCGTACTGCATAATTTTTGTCCAGTATCCAACCTTCCTTTCTGGAGGAAGGTGATTGGGAAGGTAGTTGCACAACAGCTTCAGATGATCTTGGATGAAGTGGAAGTCAGAATTCAAGCATGGGTATGGAACAGAAACAACATTGGTTGTGCTTTGGATAATCTCTCATGGTGGTGGGATGGAAAGTGTGCATCCATCCTTGCCCTGATTGACCTCTTAGTGGCTTTTGATACCATTGACGAAGGTAACCTTCTGGATCATCTACAGGGATTGGGGATACATAGCATACTAATGTGTTGGTTTGACTCCTTTTTCCAGGATCAATAACCATGGGTGTTGATGGGAGGGGCAAGAGACCCCATCCCCATCTCCTACTGTGTGGGGTACTCTCTCTGCTCCTATTCAACATCTACATGAAGTCACTAGATGAGCTCATTCATTGCAATGTGGTATCTTCAGAATGTTGTTATCCAATTATACATCTCTGCCGCTGATGAATTAAGTGATACTGTGGATATCTTATAGCAGTGCCTGAGGGTCTGGATTGGAAAAAACAGGCTTCACCTAAACCACAGCAACACTGAATGGTGTGGAATTTGGAGCCAACTAGTTTGGGAACTGTGCCCTCTATGGTTCTGGATGGGTCAGTATACAGCCTGGGGATCCTTCTAGACTCATAACTACTTCTCAAAGAGCATGTGGCAATCATGGCTAGATGGCCCTTTTTACCAATTGTGCCCATTCATAAATTAGGAGGCTCTGCTCATGGTCACTCAAGTCTTAGCAGTATACTGTAGTGTGCAATACATGAGGCTGCTCTTGAAGAGTATCTGGAAGCTTCAGTTGGTGCAAAATGCTGCAGCTTGCACAGTTAAATGTGTTCCTATAATGGCACAAGTACACCTCTGTTCCATGAGCTCCATGGGATATTTGTTATCTTCAGGATTAAATTTGTGGTGTTGGTTTTAAAGTCTTTCATGACACAAGGGACTGCATTTTCCTGTCCATCACGTTAGATCCAACAGAAGAGGTAGGATATGATTTCCATCTGCCAAAGAATAGTGCCTATTTAAGGAACATCATCCCCTAAAATGTAATTGGTTCCATTCCTGTTAATTTTCCAGAACTTCCTCAAAACCTGGTTATGCCATCATGCCTTCCCCCCCCCCCCAAGAAAACAGTGTGGCTCCATTACAGTTAATATTTGAAGAAGAGTCCAAAATGACAATATCACACTATTTATATAACCGTTTTTTGTTTGTTTTTTCTATTCAATCTCCTAAGCAATCTGCCTTTTAAGTCAGGAGCTAAAATAACTTCAAAGAAAGAAAGAAAAGAAAAGAAAGAAAAGAGAGTTAATGTTTACAGTAACATCTGTAGTTTGTACATAATGCACCTTTTAATGTGACTTCTTATGAAAGTTGTTTTGTTTTATTTAATCATATGCTGCTGAGAGAAGCAACTTGGAAATCTTATGAGCTTTACTCCATCTGTTTGGTTCAAGGGTTCAGTATAGCTTTATTTTCATTTAGCCCACTGTATGCATTTGGATTATGAATCTCATCCAGCTGACCCTTTGTGCAACACAACTGATGCAAAGAAGAGAGCTCATTAATTTAAAAGGAGAAGGAGGTATTTAATGCTAAGAATGGGTCATAAATATGTTTCTATGCCAATGCAAAGGTGCCCAGTGCTACATGGTCCAACATTACAAAATGAAAGTTCTCTTAAGTAAGAAAATGTTGTGGGCTTGGAAAATTTGGAAACCACCTCCTCCTCCTCCTCCTCCTCCTCCTCCTTCTCCTTCTCCTTCTCCTTCTCCTTCTCCTTCTCCTTCTCCTTCTCCTCCTCCTCCTCCTCCTCCTCCTCTAATATATTTTACAGAACAAAGTTGGATACCAGATATTTGGGGTAGAACAGAATATGGAAGGATGACAGAGACAGGCTTAGGTTTTATTTCCTTGAACACTGAGGACCAGAGTGAATTACATGTTTCTATCATTGTCTGGACTCTATGTCTCATTTAATCACCCCAAGATAGCATTTGCCTTTTTAGTAGCTACATCACACTGTAGTTTGGTCCAACCAGATTCATGTATTGTTTACTACTGCCAAATTTGGTCTCCTCCATCCTATACTTGGTCTTTCACTTTTCCTACCTTGGCCAATGAGGAAAATATGAACATGAAAAAGAAAGTTTACAATATGCAGAAAGCATATGATAATTAGCTTGAATTATAGAATATTTTGCATGGGTATTCATTTGAAGGTTCATTTCTGAGAGCAATAAGATTAATATATGATATAAGGAAAGCATATGTGAAAATAAATGAAATGCTCAGAAAATGGTTGAACACTAAGCATGGACTAAAGAAGGATCTTTTATGTACTTGATTGTTTAATATATGTATGGATAGATGTATGCTTTTGAGGATGGTAAAGCTTTGCTGATTAAAGTAAGACATACTTATGTATAAATATTTAAGTGCAAATGGTGTTATGTTTTTGGCTGAGAACTCAAATTATTTACAGCAAATGTTAAATAGATTGTATGATGCAATGAGGCTTATGAAACTGAAACTTAATTTATCAAAACCCTGGAAAATTAACTTGACAGAGGAAAATGGAATGAATAATTCCAACATAACTGATGAAAAATTGGAGTAAAAAGATTAATGTGATACTTTTGTAGTACATTTAGTAAAGCTGGATAAAAGGGCAGTCAAATTTTCATTCTTGTGAAGAATGAATGTATATAGAAAGAAGTGAAAATAGCTGTATATATGAATATGTTTGGCCAACTTTATTGTTGGAGTTGGATACATCAGAAGGGATTTCATGATGTATATGGCATTAAATCCAGTGGGAATATATAGGTAAAAGAAGAAGAGATAAAATTGATAATAAATGAGTGTTGAGTGAATGCAGACTAAATTCAAAGTTGCCCAATATGAAATATATACAACAACAAGGTGATTTGGACGTATAAAAACAATGAGCACAGAAACAAATATGTGAAGGAGAAAGAGGAAAAACTAAGACAGACATTGTTGAATGGACTTGATGAGATCTTGAATGTAAAGTTTAAAGAGCAGAAGACAATGTATGAATCAGTACATGAATATTTAGAATTAAGGATTGGTTTTGATATAAGATAGATTTGATAAGACTTTGCTTCATTTTTTCTATTGCCTTGTCTTTAATTTTTTACATTTTTTCCTGCTCTTACTCAGAAACAAAATAATATAATTGGAATCCATGTATGTATGATATATCAACATCATCATGTTGGAAATTAAATATTATGGTTTTGAGAAAAATGTACATTGATCAGAAAATTTGGCACAATTCACTATCATTTCTGTATGCAATTTATAAGCATTTAGAATGATAACACTTAATGATGTTGCAGGTTGTAGCCTTATGGCTTGTTTTAAAATGAATTAAAAATAGAGTTTTGAGGTCTGATCATTTTTTCAAGCAGGTGCCTGAACTTAATAATAATAATAATGATAAATTTGGAAGGGACCTTGGAGGTCATCTAGTCCAACCTCCTGCTCAGGCAGGAAACCCTATACTATTTCGGACAAATGGCTGTCCAGTTTCTTCTTAAAAACTTCCAGTGTTGGTGCATTCACCGCTTCTGGAGGCAGGTTGTTCCATTGGTTAATTGTTCTAATTGTCAGGAAGTTTCTCCTTAGTTCTAGGTTGCTTCTCTCCTTAATTAGTTTCCATCCGTTGCTTCTTGTCCTGCCTTCAGGCGCTTTGGAGAATAGCCTGACTCATTGGAGAATAGCCTGACTCCCTCTTCTTTGTGGCAGCCCCTGAGATATTGGAACACTGCTATCATGTCTCCCCTCGTCCTTCTCTTTGTTAAACTAGACATACCCAATTCCAGTAGCCGTTCCTTCTACGTTTTAGCCTCCAGCCCCCTAATCATCTTTGTTGCTCTTCTCTGTACTCTTTCTAGAGTCTCAACATCTTTTTTACATCGTGGTGACCAAACTGGATGCAGTATTCCAAGTGTGGCCTTACCAAGGCATTGTAAAGTGGTATTAATACTTCACGTGATCTTGATTCTATCCCTCTGTTAATGCAGCCTAGCACTGTGTTGGCTTTTTTGGCAGCTGCAGCACACTGCTGGCTCATATTTCCATCAGATTTTTGGGTATTGCAACAATTCATTAAACTGGGAAGCTGAAAAATATGAAAGCTAGGAGAGCTCAGGGCATTGATAATAGCCCTGAGCTCAACTTCTACATTTCTGGTAGAAATTTAGATTATTTTTTAACTTGTTCTCAGGATGCTTATTTTTTCTTTATTATTACTTTATTGTTGTGGGGTGGCATCATGTTTGTATGTTTATTTTCAAATATACATCACTCTATCCTCAGCTTTGCTAATCTGGAAAAACTTGGAAACTTTCTTCAAAGAGCATTTTCTCATCAAGAAGGAGTAAATTAAAGAATGGGTGCTACACTGGAATTTGGGGTTTGCTTGTTTGTTTCTCTCCATTCAATTGTGTCAATTCATGTCACTGTAGTTTTCTTGGCAAGGTTATTCAGAAGTGGTTTGCCATTGCCTTCTTCTTAGGGCTGAGAAAAAGGAGTCAGCCTAAGAACAGCTAACTGGCTTCATGCCCAAAGGCCTAGAATTTGTGATCTGTCCCTTTCTAGCCTGATGCTTTAACCACTACACCAAACTGGCTCTCAATTTGGGTTTGTTACATTTTATTAATTACTTGGGTGATGAGGTGGAAGAAATGATACCTCATCAGATTCACAGATGGTACAAGATTGCATGGAATAGCTAACAGCCTACAAGACAGAAGCCAAATCTAAATTAATCTTGATAGGTTAGAAAATAAGCTGAAAACAACAGAACATATTTGATTAGAGAATAATGCAAAATTATTCACTTGGAAAAGAGGACTTAAATACACAAGTAGAGGATGAAAGATTAATCATTTGATAGAAGCATTTTTTTTATCAAAATGACCTTAGAATTGTAACTTATCCCATAACACACTTATGAATCAGCATTACAATATCATTACCAAAAAAGGACAAACACAAATCAAGGGAAACAATGGAAATTTAAATTTGTGATAAACGATTTCACTTTATTCTACATCACTCAGTCATTGCCTTGATTAATGTGTCCACTTCTGGGTATTTGAGAAGGAGTCAGGCAAACTGGAACAGGTCCCAAAATTGGGGAGAAATGGATAAAAAAAAAACTGAAAACCAAGTTTTAAGAGGGGAGACTGGAGGAATGAGTTAGGGTCAATCTTGAGCAGAAATGAATGAAAGTAAATAATAATGTACTCCTTAAATATCTGAAGGATCATATTTTGAAGAAAGTTATGAAAGTTTTCTCTGAATTCAAGACACTAAATTTTCAGCTATAGCAAAGTATATTTCTAGCAAAATGTTGGGGGAATAAGTGGAGATGTTCCCAAATTTGCAAAACAGAAGTTGTGAAGTTGCAGACCAAGCCTTATCCTTTTCGTAGATTAATCAATTTTGCACCTATTTAGAAAAGGGCAAGGATAGAATTTGAAGACTGCACTCACCATTTTACAGATTTTGACTAACCTCTAAAGACACTCCTGCATTTTACCACTGAATATTAGGAAAGGCTTCTAAATGTGAAAACAATTTTGTGATAGGACTACCCTACATTGTATATGTTTAAGCCAAAGCTGCACAGATATTTCTTAAAGATTTTAACAATTTAATTTGGATCCCTATTCTGAGGAAGAGGGTTAGATCCAAACATCTAAATGGTCCCTATAATACTGTATTTTTATTTGAGAGCTGAAAGTCCAATAGAACTAAAAAAATACAACAGGGTTCATGAACTGATCACTTCCCCAGTTGTAATAACTGCAGATTGCTCATACTTAAATACATTATCTTTCTACCCTTGGACAGGCATACCTGAGCATTTGTCAATATGAGGGAAAAAGCACTCATACAAACAACCAATGTGCTATTTTGGGGGGTGGGGGAGGGAAGAGAAATTGTAAAACTAAATGAATTGTGAGTGTAATTTGAATTGTATTCAAATAAGTGCAATAGTAAAGTTTCCTCCAGGAACCCAAATACTATTAAAAACATATATTATCTCTTCCCTCCCTTCTTTTGCCAGTTTTTACTGGCAAATTCTACTTTTTAAAGTTCTGTTGTTGTTCCTTTGAGAATAGACCCTGAAGGCCTTCTGGATGTAAAATAATTTCTTTATAGCAGGTGGACTTTCCTGCTGTTTATGATGTAGCTTTGGGAAGGCAGTCAGATGGAGCAGCTTGTTTTTATCTGGATGGAATCTGGATAACTCACAATCAAACAGATGGGAAAGCAGGCAATGTGTCAGAGTCCACTAGATTAGCAGCAGTTCATAAAATTCTGCAAACAAACAACACATCCAAAAGAGCAGGTGAAACAGGCAGACAAACTAAAAATAATTTGGCCAATTATAAGGTAATTTCTACAAAAAAACAGTACCTTGTCTAAGAGTCATTTTTTAAAAAATAAAAAGGTCATTAGGATAAAAATCTCTGGCAAAAGTTTGAAAGTTCACACAGGAGCTTCTCTGCAGGTAATTCAGCAAGTACAACCTATTGTAGAGCACTCAGATCAGGCAAGTGTAATTAAGCGCTAATCTCCACCTCACATTAAAGAGGATGCCATCTAAAATGTGTTTATGGCTTTCTTTCCATAGCTCTGCAGCGGCTTAACGCCAGTCAATAGGAGTGTCTTTTATAGAGTTGGTCAATGTTTGCACCCGGCTCCTGGACCTCGTCACCGGTCCTAGTTGATTTATATATATGTCCTTAATAATGTTAAAAACATGAATCCTGGGTGTACACATAACATGGAATAGATAAAAAATGATCACCAGGATAAAATCATAAACAAAGCTGTTTAATCTACAAAAATACTGAGCTTTGGTCAGCGACACTGCTGACATCGTCAGAGTATAAAATGCTGGATCCGGGAGTCTGTTTTTATGTGACTGGCTGCCTCTGCACCTTGACCCTCGATCGGGTCATTGGTCCACTCATTAGCATCGGCCATGTTGTTCTTAAAGGGGCCATTTCTAAAGTTGCTCTAGAGTGGGTAGACAAATGGGATGGAAAAGAGGAAAACAGCAGTGGAAGGGCATCTGTGACACCTGATCTGGACGTGCGGCCACAAATGAGCACGGGGTAGCGGCTAGAAGGCATACTAATGACAACAACGCCAGGAAGGAGAAGATTGACAAGGATGGGAGGGGAAAAAATGGGGGAATTGGAGTGCAAAAAAGGGGAAGCGGGACAATTAAGGCAATTATGGTCAGTCAGGACAAATGGCCCTATCACACAGTCAGTGAGTAAGCAACTTGGCTAGCAAGGCTTATAAGAGAACTCCCCACCCCCAGCACTTCACTCTGAAGACGCTGACAGTGGATCAGCGAAAGCTAAGTTTGTTATAATATTGTAAATAATTGTTTTTATTGTTTTAAACTTTTTAGCAATAAACATCTGATTTACATTCCTCCTGGAGTTCGAGGATTGTATACTATTGAACAGATATGCCCGGGATTCGGATTTTTACAATCATAAAGGACACACACACACACACACACACACACACACACACACACACACACACACATGTCTGGAATGTTTTTTTTTGATGCATCCTGTTGGCCCAAATGTGGGAAGAAGAAATCTTTTGCCTGTATCAGCCCAATCTAGGGCTATCCACAGGCAGCAGTCACTAGTGTGACATCATTTGTGCGCTAAATTTTTGGGATTGCTAACAAAGAGTTAAAGGGAGACTGGTATAGCTATTTCAAGCTAATTAGCTCTCATCAGCCAGCCATACCCTTCTGAGATTTGAACCTGGGCTGCTTGCACATTAGGCAGCTGTGTTGACCCCTAGGCCACAGGCTCAAAGTGAGAAAGAGCCTGTGGCCTAGGAGTCAACACAGCTGCCTAACATGCAAGCAGCCCAGGTTTGAACTCAGAAGGGTATGGCTGGCTGATGAGAGCTAATTAGCTCGAAATAGCTATACCAGTCTCCCTTTAACTCTTTGTTAGCAATCCAAAAAAATTAGCGCATATATATATATATATATATATATATATATATATATATATATATATATATATATCACATGATATATGATTCTCACAAATAGGAAGAAACTCAGTCAACATAATGTTCATTATGAATGCTTTTTGTTATAGATTTGAACTTATGAATCTTTATTAATTAAAAATTGTATCACAAACACACACACAGAGAGAGAGAGAGAGAGAAAGAGAGAGAGAGAGAGAGAGAGAGAGAGAGAGAGAGAGAGAGAGAGAGAGAGAGAGAGAGAATATTTGCTTGTTTCTTCTGCATCTAAGCAAAGGGATGTTTAAGGATTGGGAACATAGAGGCAGTATTTTTGATAGCTGCATGAATGAATAGAGGAGGGTCTTCCAACCATGTCTTTGTATAGCCCTCCTTTTTTATTGAGTTCTGGCAATTCTCCTTCACTCTTCACTTCAGCTGTTTGTTCTCTGGATGTTATTGATTTTAAGGATTCATGGCCTGGTGATTAATCTCACTTCTTTAAAGTCTGTGACTATAATCCAGTCTGGTTTGGTTCAGTAGGTTTGCTTGTTTATATGCATTCTTTGTTCAAATCTGTAGTAGTCAATTGGCTGAGTGTGCAGTGGACAGTAATTGAAATTGGTAAGTTCAGTAGTAGTAGACATGTTGAATTGAAGCACTGGGAGAAAATGATGTAATTTGCAATAGTGGCTGGATGAGATTAAAAACCCCAATCAGGCAAAAAATAAATATCTCAACCTGTGCCAACACAAAACAAAGGAATAAAAGTAAGGATCATAAGCAGGATTTAAATGTGTATAATAAATGTTGGAAGTATTTTGCAAGTAAAAAAAAAGGCAATACATGCAGTTTATGTCTGTGTGCAAGCTGCCTCAAGACTGTCCCAAATGTCATGTTTTGGAATAAAAGACAAACACAGGATTTGAGAAGGGGAATGGAGAAAACATGGCAGTTTCTCCAAAATGGAAAACAGGTATAAAATGTTTTGTAAGTTTAATTTTATTAAGAGACTTGATTTGTGAAAAACTACCTGCATTTTTCTAGGAAAAGTGCCTTTGTTTGAATAAAGGTACTTATTTAAGAAATACTATTGTGGGATGCAAGATGGGAATTATATTACTTAGAAACATGAGATGGTTAAGCATCATAAAGATTCAGCAGTTGCTAAGTGTTAAGATTCTAATGAGAATCTGATGAAACAAAATAAAACTTTCAAGGACAAACTTATAACCCTTTGTCCTATTCCTCTTCCTTTTTATCACCATCCTTTCAAACATACAAAGAAGGAACTGCTGGAAAAACTAAATGGAAATGGAAAGCATTCTTTATGAGGAAGTGCTAGAAGTGCAAGATAAAGATCTGAATTCAAAGTGTTTGTTGCAAATTTCTTTATAGAGATACAGGGAGGAAGGGGTGGGGTGGTTGCTGTGCTTCTTTTCTGGGCTCCGGAAATTATTAAAGGAAAACTAGTGAGGTTTAGAGAAGGATTTTTACACTTAAAAGAATACAATATCACAGCCTATACAGAATAAGGGAAACTCTTAGCCCAAATTTGACTCCCCATCACCGGTTTAATGGGCAATATGTTTATCTCCTGAGGCTTGTGGTATGATGCATGATGTAGAACAGGCATGTCAAACTGCCGGCCCATGGGCCGGATGTGTCACGCTGAAATCGCACCCACCCCATTGCCGGCAATGGGTAAAAAGTAATGATATGTCATGCGATGATATCTGACATTGCGAGTTTGACATGCCTGATGTAGAATATGTTTTGCTCTGCAGTACATTGTCATTAATGGGCATTTAAGTGATCTTGTAGCTTCTTCCCAATGGTTGCTTTATTTATTGCTCAGTTGCATCAGTAGCAGGAAGGAAAGAAGGACCATCATTCTGCTTCTTAGCAAACTTGGTGAAAGACTTCCTGAAAAAGAAGGCAAAGTGGAGTTCTGAGCTGGCTTAGGGGTGGAGATGCCCATGGCTATGGCCAAAAAGAAATTAATATGTCCATTCTCATTGCTTTTGCATATTTGATATTGCTAGAGGTGAGCACTTTCACATCACTTTAGGGATTATGTACATGCACATAAATGGCAACCAGTTGCTATCTGGAGCCTAACAGAATAGTTTGAATTTCTAATATTTTGCTCTAAAACCAAATAGTTGGGAGATGTTATAATAATGCATAGTTTTCTTAATCCCTCCTAATAAGTAGAACTTTGGAGAATATCAGGGACCATTAGCTATTAGAATTCTTTGCAATGGAACTGTACATATTGAAATAAAGCATTACTACCCTGTAAAATTTAGCAATGACTATTTAATTTACCAGTGGTACCCACTGCTTATTGAAATTCTATTCTAGGTACTTAAAGGGTGCAGTTGAAGTATTTCATCTTAATGGCAGCCCTGACTATGCAAGGAATGCATCTGAACAATAATATATTGATATTCAAGGCCAGGTTGAGGGCAGATCATCCTGGAGGAAGTCTAACTATTTTGTCATAAGAGCTGACACTGACTTAATGTCACTTAATTAAACCATCAATCAGAGGAAATTTTGAAGAGTAGGTGAAAGGAGATCATAGCTCCTGGAACTTCATTTTTGTTTATTTCTGGCTGAACTTTATTACATAATTAATCATTTGGGGTGTGGTAAGCCAATTTTAGCTAAGGGGAAAAATGCACACCTAGATTTTGAATTATATAATTAGGAAGAGAAAATTTCAGACTCTGAATGCAGATTGGGTTGCTCCCTATGCAAATATCAATTGCATTTTTCATATAGTTTTGACTGATTACAGAGGAAAACATTGTTAGATCTAATTTGACCCTTATATAAACTAAATAGAATGATGTACAACAATAAAAGTGTATGTGTGTCTTTGTATAGTATTTTTTAACTTAACAAAACATCTGTTGGTATCACTGTAATATTATTGTTTGTTATTGTCTATTCTTGTATTCTTATCACTTATTTATTATATATTTTGAGCTGCATTCTTCTTGGTTTCAGATCCCAAATTATTTATGTGGAATTGTCATCTATGAATTTTTATTTTGAAAAAGTAGAGGTTTATTGCTTTATACTTCAAGAAATTTAAGAGAGAGGGGGAAAAAAAGACCCACAAAATAATGTACAAGCTCTAGAGGAATAAAAAGCAAATGATTTGACTGAATCCAGTTGGTACAACAATAGTACGATGATATATTATCTTCATTTTCTGTTTTCTGTTGTTCTATTTTTCATAGTTGAACATTAAAAATATGCTGGTTATTTTTTGGGCCTTTCAATAGAAACATGAATAGTACTTCTTGTGAACTGTATTTCAATATGCTTCAGCATTAAATGTAAGCAGTTGTTAGATTTATGCTCAGATAGGGAGGAGTTTCAATACTAATATATCAATTAAACCCCACTGAAATAACATCAGGAAAGAGAAAATTATGGAAAATAATAATAAATAGATGTGTTACTGAATGTGGGAGTATGCAAACCTTCTTTGGACTGCACTCTTTATTACTTCTATCCATATCCATCAGGACTAGTACTTGTAATATGACTCATGTTAAAAATGGGCCTGAAAAACAGTGGAATATTTATTAAGGGTGTGACACTGCAAGATCATAACATTGGAGGATATTATAACCTAGCATTTCAGCATAAAAAGCCTTCTGAAATTGAGGTCAGTGCCTTGGTAGGACATTATTTTACTAGAAGAACTAAGGGGTTTGTTATAAAAGTGTCATTTATTCTTCTATGAGACACATAATCCAAGAAACAAAGTAAAAAAAAGTTATAACTGGCAAAGAGTTTTCACTATCAGAATCCCAAACTATGAGATATCATTTATGCACCTGTTGCATCTATTTAACATGTATACTTACTTTATGTATGTATTTATTAACACATTTATATGGCTGCCCATGTCACATAGGGTGATTCTGGGTGGCTTAAAACACTAAAATTTCTCACTGTAAGAACCCATAACCCCTTAACCCATACTTATAACTATAATTCATTATGTGAACTCGATGATTATTAATGAGATTGCTGTAAAGCAGTATTACTAATGTGAATGCTATTAGTGTGAGTGAATAAATAAAGTGAACACAATATACTTGTTGTCATTGAGCAGAGGAATATGTTTTGAGCACTAACATATTATGAAAAGCAGATGCAATAGAATGACCAAAATTTGACCCTAGGAAAAGAATATCTCTAGAGAACTAAACAGCTATGGAAATCAACGTTGAAATCAGACAGAGCTGGAAAAAATCATATAAGAAAATTAATCATCATGCAGCAAATCATGTTTGCTTCAACAATCTAAGAGTCAATGAAAGGACAGCTGAAGTGACACATGATGGAACAAGGTTGACAAAGGACAAATAAGAAGGCTGAACTGGTGCCTAGTTGGAAGACTCTAATCTGTGCATGCAATTATTATCTACAGAGCACTCCTGTCTTTCCCAAACCCCCACATATCACTTGACCAAAATATAGTGGAACAAGTGCATATGAGTGTGTTTGTGTGTGTGATGTTTAATCAGTTGTAATTATTAAAGCTTTTATAGGTTAATAGAGGCTCTCTCTGTGCTATGTGTTCCCTTCAGCATTTCATTACTGAGTAAGAAACCAAATCTGTAACAAGGAAAACATAAGTGGGGAGTGTGCATCTCTTTATGAAATGGAAAGGGTTGAGTATTCCAGGCTCTTTTTTATTGCTTGATGGTATAAGAACATACAATCAGCACCTTGTATTTAGGATATACTTCATTTGCCTTTATTCCTGGGAAGGGATTCCTTTGTCAACTATTTGTGATGTAAAGCCCTGGCTTGCAACAGAAAACTTCCCTTTAGGCTGCTGGTGTTAATTAAAAGTAACCCTGAAAAGACAGAAGGGGAGGGAGGGACAGAGGGAGGGAGAGAAAGAGAAAACAAAAAAGAGGGAGCACTATTTTCAGCTTACTTTGAAATAAACTGGACTATTATTTTCTGTTTATATATCTTTCAGCCAAGAAAAGATGGGGACAGTCGGGAGATATTTCTGAATAGCCTTCTCAGTCATAAAGAACACTGGAACACACACACACACACACACACACACACACACACACACACACACACACACACGGAGAGGGAGAGGGAGAGGAAGAAAGGAAGAGAGATAGAGACAGACAGAAGCAGACACACTTGCTTCAAAGGGGAAGCATTCTATTGACAATTTTGGATTTGAGAATTATGGTGGCCCAGTCTATAAGTTTTATGTGTGATTTTATAGGTTAATAGAGGCCTATAGAGGTTGTTGGATTTTTATTGCTGATGATTTTTAACGGGTTGCTAGCTGCCCTGAGCTTTTATTATTTACACAATTTATATGCCGCCCTTCTCCCCATGGGACTCAGGGCGGCTCACAGCATATTAAAACATCGTACAAAAAAATTTTAGTCCAATGTTTGAAAAAAATAGTTGCACAAAGGAAGTGTGGCTGCTGCACTTGACTTTATGTGATGTTTAGTGCAACAGCCAATGAATTATTTAATTTTGTGATGCTGAAGGGAGGGGAAATAACACCTTTCACAGGCTATTTAATATTTTAAATTTATGGACACCAACCTGGATTGTCATTCTTGGACTGATGACTTGCCCTCCCCTTCCCTCTACAGCACAACTTATGAAAAGCTATCAGGAGAGAGGGAAATTTTTGAAGGCCTGAATAATTGAATTTCCTTCATGTTGTACTGTTTTATTGCAGCAGGAGACAGAGAACTATGTCATAAAACTTGACATTGCAAACTATGGCTTGCAAATCAGATACGAACTACTACTTTCATTGTTGTTTACATGCATGAGAGTGCATGTGTGTTTGTGTGTGTGTATATATATATATATTCTGTTCTGAAGAATACTCAGTAATTGCTGGTAAGTTAGGATCAATTCATATCTTACAATATCCAAATACTGCCATAATAGTTAGGTGTTTCTAAGCAGAGCTGCTTTTTATAAACTGTGATATTTAGACCAGAACACAGAAGTTATGCAAGTGCATTTTATTTTTGAAGTGCATTTTATTTTTGTCTCAGAGCAGATGCAAAATGTTCTGAAGGTGGAGGATGTACCATCAGTCCTTTGTCATAGTCCAGATCATTTTTGGATTGCTCTTTGATTGACTGCTGCATACCTTCCTGCAGAGAGTTTGGGCTTACAGTATTAGATCTAACTCATATCTGAGGGACCCCTTACTCCAATTGTCTCTGCCCACATGATACTGTAGGTTCCAGCATGGTGAACTACTCTGTCTATTAAACATTGTCATATTGTGGGTCTGAAGAAATGTGCCTTCTCAGTCATGGCTCCCATTCTCTGGAACTGCATTCTGCCTCCAAATAAGGACAGTGCCCTTTCTCCTGAGATTCCAGAAAGCTCTTAAATATCAGCTTGCATCCCTAGGTTGAATGTATTTTGAGGGACCTCTTGTGATATATGTTGCTTTTGAAATTGTTTTAGTCTGGGCTGTCATATGGCTTCATGCATTAATTTTATTTTATTTTTTCTTTGTACTCTATCCATAACTATTTATTAATGAAATCATCATCATCATCATCATCATCATCATCATCATCATCATCAATCATCCTGTTGTAAGTGGCTATGAATCCTTGTGTGTTTTCCTGGAGATCCGGCAGGCACTTCAAATGAGGCCTTAGTTGCCATCTGGAAAGGGTGGTGGTCAAAGGCCTTTGATTAGATTGTTGAAGTGTGCATTCTTCCTGCTTGTAGGTCTTTGGGGGCTCCTTGGTATTCCAATATGATTCAGTGAACCATGCCAGTGAATCCAACTGAGCTTATGAAAAATCCCACATTAGGGATTGATTGAGGCCTTGAGAAGGAGTGTGATCCTATAACGCTTGTGGGTGGAAAGAAAGAAAGAAAGAAAGAAAGAAAGAAAGAAAGAAAGAAAGAAAGAAAGAAAGAAAGAAAGAAAGAAAGAAAGGACTTTATTATTGCAGTTACCTGTTTTACAATCCACCAAAATCTTAAAAGGTCTGGTCTGAAAGGAATTCTTGGTGCTGACTCTCAAAAGCATGTTGAGATCTTTGCAAATAATTGCATATAAAGATGTGGTTTTTTTTCACAAATTATTAAGAAAACCTTTTTACCTCCATATACAGTATACTAGTAACCATAATCACAAAGCATTTGCTTTCAGCACAGGAACACTTACTTGAGATTACTTGACACAGATCACTCATCCACTAGTTTAATCCATGTCATAAGACCTCTCACTGGGGGTTGAGAGAGAATAAGGAAGAAAACTATGGGTAAAGTTCTGGGAAATGTTGCTGTGGAGCAAAACAAAAAAAAATGACACTTTTTATCTCCAGTTGTTTTCTAGTTAAAGAAAATACTTTTATTTGTCTAGATGCAGGAAATAAGTGAGAAGTAGTGAAAGGGATTTTTCCAAAAGAAAAAGTTTTGGCCAAGGAAAAAAAGCCATTGCAATTCTACACAACTTTTATGGGCAGAAAAAGTAATAGCAAATTCCAGGACAAAATTCAATTTGATTTCTTTCAATTTGCATTTATATTTAATTAAAAGCGACTTTGGTTAAGATGATTATAACCCAGTTATGTTTTCAATCATTATCCTCTATTAATAATTGCAAATTGTTAATACTTTTCCTTAGAAGGCTACCTCCAAGTCTTACAGGAGCAGTATGCAACCTTCGGGTTTCCGGTGGTGCATGTCAGGGGTTCCTATTTCAAGACAGAAAGCAATAATGCTTGATTTTTACCAAGACATGTGATTGCATTGCTTCTTTCAATTATGTCCCTCATCCACTCATTAAGGAGTTGGATAATCAGATAAGATGAAGCTGTTCAAAGAGAAGAGTGAATAAAGGAGCCAATGATGCTTATTTCCCTCATGAGCAATTGGTAGGCTGAAGAGTTTCTGGCATTTACATCTATTGCCTTAGCAAGAGTTGAGAAATGAACCTTTGATGATAAAGCAAATATACTTAAACTTCTTTGAATTTCATAGGGCTTCTCTATGAAGCAGTCACTCTGTCAGACAAAACAAAGTCCATTTGAAAAAAAAATGTTCATTGGCTCTGGGTTATACTACAGACCTTATACTAAATGGTGAGGTTGCCAAGGTAGCACCTGCTGTGCAATTTGAGCTCCAAGCCAGAAATGATGTATGACTTAAGTCAAAATGAGATTGTATTGCTCTGAGTAATGATAATCTGTGGGCCTGTATGGCTCCAGGTCTGAAATTGATGATTTGGGAAGCCATTGGACTAGACAGTAGTGGCAAACCTATGGCACACGTGTCAGAGGCGGCACTCGGAGCCCTCTCTGTGGACACGCATGCCATTGCCCCAGCCCCGCCTCCCCACCAGCAGCCCCCCCAAAGGGAAGTCACCCCCAGGTGCGGCCCGCACAGAGCAGCACAGCCAAGCACATGGCAACGGGGCAGCAGGGACAAGACTCCGCCCTCGTGCCCTGTCATGTGCAGATGATGCTGCAGGGCATGGGCGGCAGGGCTTGTGCAGCAGGCTTTGGAAGTGGTGGGTGGCCCTGCGAGGTGGGGTGGGCAGGGCCGGGCTGGCTGGGGGCAGAGCGGGTGAAGCGAAGCAGCCCGGGGTGGTTTTTTGGCATTTTGAGTATGCATTTTGGAATTCATTCTAATTCTTTTAACGGTATCAACTAGATGTGTGTGTGTGTGTGTGTGTGTGTGTGTATGTGTATGCATGCTTCCCTATTCTGGGAAGCATGGGACAGGCTGCATTCTGAGTTATGTGACTGGGAAAGGAACTTAGAAGGGAGCAATCAGCCACATTCCAAGCTACTGTTCATCTGTTTCTTCCTTTGAGATAATTGTCAAACTTTTCCAGAATTTTTTACTCTATAGTGCTGCTCTGATTCAAATTTGGTTCTTATTCTAGTTCAATTTCTATATTGTTATTATTCTGACAAAGTCCTAACTCCTTCTTGCTAGGTGGCTGAGTGGAAAGAAGAAAGGAATTTAATTGGACCTTCTGAGACCCCAGGTATATGTTTGATCATCTACACCTAAGGTTGATTGATCCACTCGTTTCAATAGTACACATGCAAGTAACAGTTTTAACTTAGACTAGTTTGTTGGTTAATCAAGTTTGTGTCTAAATATAGAAAAAGTCTAATGCTATAGCTACAGGTCAAAAGAGTTTCTGCCATAACTGTTCATACCAGCATTTACATTCCTATATGCAATTATATTTATATCCATCAATAGAAGCTCTCAGTTCCATAGGACAGAAAGCAATAGGCCTTTCATAACATTTTTAAAAAAATTAGAATATGTACCAAATATTGTGGTTCCAGTATTTCATCCTTTTCTGAAAATTAGGCAGCCATTCTGAAATCCATTGTGTTTTCAATAAATTAATTTAACAAGTCATGCTTAATGGATGAATTGTTATGATATCTCCTTTGAGATGTCAACACTTTTATGTCAAACAGTATAAATATTCACAACATTTTTTTTGTTATGCCAAGCCATCTTGCAGTGTTTTAATCCTTCTAAAATCATTCTTCCAAACAAAACATGCTGGGGCAGTTACAAAAGACTCTGTGGCTCCAGCCGTTAGTTCTGGCAATGTGCAAATATGGGCATGTTTTAATGCTCTAATCTATGGACATCTCAAATGAAATAAGGATCAAACATGGAACAACAACATTTTTTTTTCATGGCAGCAATAGCAACAAAAATAAAATATGGTATTCAAGAACAAGAAGAAAGGTAAGATGTTTTATTCCTCTTCATACTTGCCTATTTATGAATCCAAAGCCTGTGTGATTATTATTATGTGTTGTTTAGATTTAATGCTTGTATTAGACTGGCCAATTTTCATAGGATAAATTACCAAAATTTTATCTTTTTTTGGAGGGCGGGATGCTCTGTATTGTATTGCATTGCATTGTTTTCAGCTGGCCTTATCCCGCATCCAGTTGTTTACCCCATCTTTATAACAGGAATGGATTATTTTTAACTTCAAGCTTAAATTATACCTCCCAGGAGAAATGGTATGAAGCCATAACTGTAAACTTTGCATAGTCCAGAGAGTATCATGCACATGAGGGTACAACAAGAGTTCAAATACGGATACATCGAATCATGAATGCATGCCACTTATCTGTAGAGCTAGAGAAGTAATTCATTCCAAAATTTTAAAATACACATGAAATTATATTATTTGGCACCATCTTGATATCTTTTCAGAATTGTGAATAGGGTCCACAATACAAAACCTGTATGTAAAACATGTGGTGATAACAAAAGCAGTTGCTGTCAGAGTAAACACTGGCTGCCCAAACTTTTTGCCATACATTTGAAAGATAAATTCACTACTCACAAAATTAGCAGTAATAAATGAACCTCAGCCTGAATACATGAAAATCCAAGTACGTATACAGAAAAAGACAGGACTTTTCCCCAAACCTTTAGTAGATCAAAGGACAAAGTTTGAATACCTAGAAGTCTAGGTCATGACCAAGTGCATGTCTCTTCTCTCATTTCATCTTCCTCAACTCTGCCATAAACTCCAGGGCATGATGGATCCTCAAGCTAGGAGAGGTCATGTATTGTATTGAGTGCAATACAACTGATAACCTCAGCCTCCCCTGTTATTTTAAGTGGTGACCAAGGCTTTGGATGGACTGTTAGGCAACAAGACTGAATCAACTTCTTTTCAGTCCATGTATTATTATTTCCAGCAGAAAGGAGTAAGGAATTGGCAGGTAACTTTTAAAATGGAATAAAACATAAGCATTACCATAAAATTACCTCCAGACATTGGATTAACAGCATCACTAAACTTTCCATGAATAAGATATATAGCCCCATGCCAATAACTTCATGTGGATCAAAAGTGATCAAGCCCCACAATTCTGAGAAAAAGGAAAGTGTGAGAAAAATACTCCAAATAACACCACTGTGATTTGTTTAAGAGGTAAGCTTGAAGAGATTTTCAGCCTTTTTGGTAATTCCAGGGGGTGGGGGGAAAACAGTAAGAACTCCAGGTATGTTACTTACTATAGTGAAATAGTTACATAGCTCATTCTCTTATGCAGCATAGCTGTAATCGTCTTATCTGTTTTGTTTGTTCTTGGGTGAAGCTGAAACTTTAAATTAGTAAATTATTAAACTTAAATGAGAATGTCATTAACTCACATTGAGTATTATGATACCAACTACAATTTTGAAAGCAGGAATCCTAGATTAATATTATATGGGAAGAACAAATATTATGACTGAATCCCAAACTTATGGATTATTACTATTTTTTAAAAGTGTCACGTGCCATTCAGAAGCAAATAAGACTCTTTGCTCCCATGTGTGACATATAAGGAACATTCCAGCATTTTAGACCTGACAGCTTTTGTTCTTCTGTGAGCAATACATTACATTTTATAAGCAAGTCCATGGGATGAAATGCTATGGAGTGTTTTGGCTTCATTCCATAATTTAGCAGGAAAGGACAAGAGCATAAATGGAGCAGGGATGATTGATCTGTGAGCCATAACTCAATTCAAGGGGGCTGTTTCTGGAACTTGATTGGATGCCAAGAATGTTAAAAGGCACAAATACATTTATGAATCACAAAGTGCTCACCAATGATGCTTAGAATTGAGTCCATCTATTTATTAATTGAACTCAACTGAATTGTAATAGCATTTAATGTTCATTAGCCCTTTATTAGCATAATACAGCAGGTTTTTATATGGCCTTGTACATCTCTCTGGAAGTGTTCATAACTGAAAGTTTCCTGTTTCTATTGAATAGCCATTCCAGAAATTAAATGATATGTGTACCAGACAACTTCTTTCTCTATTGACTGCCTGAGAAAGTTGCACAGTTTTAGAATTTATATCTTTGTCTTGCTCATTTCAAGAATGGATTTTCTTCTGTTCTCACATAATATCTCTTGTGAGAAGGATTACAGCAGCCACTTTCTATAGCAGTACTGACAATGTTTTAATAGGCATCCTAATTCTTAATTAAGAAATATAATTATTTTACTTAGGACAGTTAAGTACCTGTGTTAGTAACTATGAGAGGGATCTCAATGTCCTAGTGGACAATCACCTAAATATGAGCCAGCAGTGTGCTGCAGCTGCCAAAAAGGCCAACACAGTGCTAGGCTGCATTAACAGAGGGATAGAATCAAGATCACGTGAAGTGTTAATACCACTTTATAATGCCTTGATAAGGCCACACTTGGAATACTGCATCCAGTTTTGGTCACCATGATGTAAAAAAGATGTTGAGACTCTAGAAAGAGTACAGAGAAGAGCAACAAAGATGATTAGGGGACTGGAGGCTAAAGCATGTAAGGAACGGTTGCTGGAATTGGGTATGTCTAGTTTAATGAAGAGAAAGATAAGGGGTGACATAGCAGTGTTCCAATATCTCAGGGGTTGCCACAAAGAAGAGGGAGTCAAGCTATTCTCCAAAGCGCCTGAAAGCAGGACAAGAAGCATCGGATGGAAACTAATCAAGGA
The DNA here is from genome assembly GCF_001527695.2 of Protobothrops mucrosquamatus. Classification (NCBI taxonomy): domain Eukaryota; kingdom Metazoa; phylum Chordata; class Lepidosauria; order Squamata; family Viperidae; genus Protobothrops; species Protobothrops mucrosquamatus. The sequence continues at coordinate 108,411 of NW_015387330.1, forward strand.
GAGAAGCAACCTAGAACCAAGGAGAAATTTCCTGACAGTTAGAACAATTAATCAGTGGAACAACCTGCCTCCAGAAGTTGTGAATGCTCCAACATTGGAAGTTTTTAAGAAGAGACTAGACAGCCATTTGTCTGAAATGGTATAGGGTTTCCTGCTTGACCAGGGGGTTGGATTAGAAGACCTCCAAGGTCCTTTCAACTCTATTATTATTATTATTATTATTATTATTATTATTATTATTATTATTATTATTATTATTATTATTATTATTATTATTGTTGTTGTTGTTGTTGTTGTTGTTGTTGTTGTTGTTGTTGTTGTTAAGAATAAACAATATCATTTACTTGTCATGGTTCCGACAGATGAAACTCTTTAAAATAACTTCAAGGTATTGTTTACCTTAAAGAATCTTTTATTCGAGAAACAAAGCATCGGCACTATATAAACTGAATTCCTCCCCCCTGGGCCCAAAGTAGCAAAGCACAACTCACTCCTCCAATTAACAGTCATAAATCACATTCCCCAATTAGCTTGAAGTACTGGCTTTCTCCCCAGCTCTCCAGCCCGCCAAATCTTTGTCAGATCTGGGCGCAATAACCTTGATTCCAAAGGCTGAGCTATTGTTGTTATGACTAACTAGACTCTCATCCACATCCCGCCTCCCAGCATCAACTAACTCTAAAAGTGAAAGAGAAAAGATGGTTACATTTCCATCTGTTGTCAAAACAAGAACATCCAATGTTAGCAGAATTGACATTACTTTTATTCTATATTTACTTCTGTTGCATTCTTTCCACCAGAACACACAAAAATAATTTGAAGAAAAAGATTTCTATCCAAATGTGCTGAAAAATTTGGTTAGCCAGCTTGCAACCAAGATAGTTTAAGTTCTGCTGGCATGTTTTATACAAACTTTTTCTCTCTTTAGTCAATATTTGTTGGTTGAAAAGTCAAAATTCTTAAAAGCTAAGTGTAATTAGTATGTCCGTGTGTATATGTGTGTATCTCTCACAACAACCATCATCATCTTCTTCATCATCATCAACATCAGGTGTATATGTATATGTATATATATATGTATATCTATATGTATATCTATATCTATATGGTTTTTTTTGTAACAAGTTTTATTAATTTTTTAATTTTTACATCAAAGTGCTTAGGAAACAACGTGGGGATGGGGTAATCAATTATCCAAAAACAAAGTCATACATGTATAGCTCAGGATAACTCCTTAAAGGTTCCCTCTCTATTTCCCTCAATTGATATAACATATTCAAATTAATACATTTCTAAATAAGATTCAATCAATCAATAGAATTATCAATAACATTTTACCTATACAAGTCCAAGTCCTGTTTTAAGCTTTACTAAGTTTCAATTACCATATTCCAATTTAGCCTTAAATAAGCATATTATTGCTACTTTGGGTATCCCTAATTTCCCTCATTTCATAACATAATAATTATAATGTCTAAAATAAGCATATTATTCCAACAGTTACATTCTTACATTTCCCAAATATATTCTCTTTCTTATTCTAGTAATTCCTCATTTACTAATACCATGTCTTCTATTGTCACCATCCATTTCCTTGTTCTTTCCATTAAAAAGTGATTATCATACCTAAAATAAACACATTATTCCAAAAGATACATTCTTACTCTATTTCACATATAGATTCTATTTCTTATCCTCATAGCTCCTCATTTAAAACCTTTTTCATATTACAATTCCAAACTATAATCTGACCAATAATTTTCATCTCAGTTGTAGGTCTAAATCTTAAACATTGAATCAGTCCATATCTCTAAAAAGCCTTTTTAACCCATTAAGTACAATTTTAGATCCCATTTTTAAATCTTACTCTAGCTTTCTTTTTGTGCCAAGCAGGTTTCCATAACAGAGCCTCTATATCAACAGCTAAGTCTCCCTTCATTCCTCGAGATATCATTTGAATCAAGGGAGAGCATCCCATTATCAATTTTAAGAAGCTAGCTCCTTTGTAGTTATTCCATTGTTGCCCTAAAAATTCAAATCTTAATGTTTGGTTAAGCTGAGTAGCACAATTGGTTATGTCCAATGTTGTAATTGGTAATTGGTTGTCAAAGTTGTCACAGTTCTCAATAAATCGTATTTGAAGATCAATTCCTGTTGCTTTTGAAATTGCATATGGTTTAACTGAAGTCACTCTCTGATCATCAAAAATCTCAGTGGGTTGTATGTAGGATAGTGTAAAGTCCTCTTTGGTATTGGTTTGTTCCCCTTCTGTTGTTTTTTGGATATAGAATAATTAATTGGAGTCTGAAAATCAGTTTGCAGTTTTGGAGCAACATCTTTGGCTTCCATTCTGGAATTCATTTGCTCAGTAACCTGAAAAATGTTTTCCAGTATAAGTTTATAATTAAGATGTGGATAAGGTTCCTCCATCTCATTGAGTTGTACATAGTGATGCGTAGAGGTCTCTTGAATGTTGATCTGTTCCTCCTCTACTATTCCTTGGCCTGTAAGTTGATCAGTTAAAGTTTGAGATTTGATTTGTAGTTCTAGAATAACCTCTTTCATTCTGGAGTCCATTTGCTCAGTGGCTTCAAGAATTTTTTCCAGTATGAGCTTATAGTTAAGTTGTGGGTAAGATTCCTCCATTTCAGTGGTGATTAAAAATAGTCCTTTAATTTTTTAGTGAAGGCTATATTTAATAACAGCCAACCAGTATCCACCTCCACAACTTCTAACAGTTAGTTTCACCACCCAGCTCTTTTAGCTTCTTTATCTTTTCCCTTTTATGACAATTTGAAGGTCAAAGCCAAGCTCAAAATCAAAGAAAGGAAAAAGAGTAATTGCAGTGTCAGACTTCACCACAAGATGTCCCCAGTAGGTTATAGAATCTTTTTCCAGATGCCAATAAAGTTTTTTTCCCAATTAAATGGATAGAAGAAACAATATTCTTCAAGTAAATAGAATAATAAAATTCTACAATAGGGTTTTTTCGGGACCCCAGAGTATCCAAAAGTAAAAATAGTCATTAAAGTTAATTATTCTTTCCTTTTGTTCCAAAGCTTTTTTTCCCTAGTGAGCAAACACTGCTCTATCAAAGCAGGGAAATGATTCCAAGAGAGCTTTTCACAGGAATAGATAGGGTAGAGAAGGGGAGAAAAGGGTATCACCCGGATCTTCCATGGTGGTTCTTTATGCTTAGATGTTCTTTTGACTTTTGGCTGGTGCGGCTAAGTGATCGGCCATGTTAATGGCCGATCTTTTCTCCATCAGCCCTAAGGAGCTGCCTCGAACCGCAGAAGGAGCTGCCGCCCTTCCGTGGTCAGACAAGGGTCGTTCTCAATGGTGGTCGCCCCTCCAGGGTGACTTTTGACCCTATTCAGGGTCTACCGGCGAAGGAAAACCGGCTGACGAAGAGACGACTCTCTACGCAAGACTGCCAGCGCCGAGATCCGTAACCGGAAGTCATGTATATGTATATGTACATGTATATGACTTATGATATTTTCATACCTTATGTATTGCCTAAAAGTGATTGTATTGCCAAATGTGATCACATGACTGTGAAGATGCTGCCACAATTGTAAGTGCAAGGATCCATTGTAAATCACTTTTTTTCAGTGCCAATGTAAGTTTGCTTGGTCAGATGGTGGAATGTAGCCAGTGGTGGGATTCAGCCAGTTTGCACCATTTCGGCAGAACCGGTAGCTAATTTTTTGTTGCCCAGGCCCAGAATGGACTTCCAGAAGCAGCATCCACACAGAGAACCAATTGTTCACATATTTGAATTCCACCATGAATGTAGCCCAGAATCATAGGAAGGGAGGGTGTTTTTTCCAGGGAGCAAAGAGATCAAGAAGCTTGGAATCTTTGATATGCAGGAAAAGGATGAAGGTGGATCCAGCCAGCTCTTTCCAGTGTATATCTAATGATACAGGTATCATCTAGTCTGGTAAAAGGTCTGTCTATAGGCAAGCAATAATAAAGAAGCTACTTTGAAATAACTCCTTGTGTTTAATTTCTTCAGTTTACGGTTGTAAATCAAGAACCACCGGTAGCAGTATAAGAGGAGAGAATCACAACCTGCTTCTAACTCATACCATTTGAAATTTTGCATTTTCCCTCATACCATTTGAAATTTTGCATTTAGCAGCAAAGTCTAAAGGAAAAATTTTAAGAGGCTTTGATCAAATGCACTTGAAATCTGCTATGGTCAAAAACATAAAAAAGGTAAAGGAGTCCCTGTGGGTTTTACTCTACTAGTCATAGCTGACTTTAGGGGTGGTGCTCATCTTTGCTTCTTTAAGCCATTGAGCCAGAGCTGTCCAAAGACATTTCTGCATTCATGTGGCCAGCATGACATCACATGGCAGTGCAAAGCAGACGACGAAACACGGAAAGCTGTTACCTTCCCACCAAAATGGTACAAATATCTACTTGTATTTGCATGCTTTCAAACTGCTAAGTTGGCAGGAGCTGAGGCAAATGAAGGGAACTCACTCCATTATGTGAGGTTGGACATGAACCACAGGAGTATAGACCTTCTCTGGTATCTTTGAAGCTACTGAGCCACCATGTATTTTGGCCAAAAATATAGTTGTCCTGAAAATATAGAAGTTTCAAACTGTATTACCTCAAACATGTCAGATTGCTCTTTATGACCAACTGAGGAAGTAGAGGTAAAAACAATATATTGGAAGAAATTGGTAAATAACTAGCAGTCATAGCTCCTATATACTTTTTTCTTTACATATTGTTTGAGCACCCAAATAGACACATAGAACTTCTGGTGTCATCTCCATAGCTTAACACAACTTCAGGTATTTGGATACCTGTGGGAGATCCCAACTAGTTATCCTGCCTGCCTATAGTATTCCCTGGCATGGATTACTGAATAAGTCTTACCTCCTTTACTGCAATGACAAAAGGATAATCACTAATATAGTTTGATCATGGTTCCTATCACTGACTATTTGATGGAATGTATATTTTCCACATAAAGAATATATATATGAGAAGAATGGGGCTCTTGGGCATACTAGTGACTTCATAGCCCAATGTTATGTGGCATACTGGTCCCTTACTTGCATATCTGAAAGGGCAAATCTATGTATATTCATCTGAACCATGTCAGTTCCTCTTTTTTCACATATGTTAGATGTAAGGAGAGAGGCAAGGCTAGCTCATGGAATGACTCTGGGGCATACTTATATCCTTTTTTCTTGGAAAATATTTGGAAGATTTGAAAATAGCTTAATTTATAGCTTCCTCTCTACTTTTTTTTCAATGCTCAGATTTTATCGTTCCTTTTCCATACTTCGAGTTTTTCCCTATTCTGGGTATTTAAAAAGATACTTCACATTGCTATTATTCATCTCTCCCATTGTTATCTACCATTTTTATGGAAAGAGGCAGGAATTTTTATTTTCCACCCAGTGAAAAATAACTCATAGTGATTTGTAAGAAATATTTGTCTGAATGCCTAAAATCTGAAAAACTTAGAAAAACACATCATGCATTCCCACCGATTGTTATAGTTCTTTCACTTAAATTGCAGTTGCAAGTGGAATATAAATGCATAAATCTTTGTCTTTATTTTCCATGAAGCACTTGGGAGAGACTCTCCATGAACTAAACTCATTAACCCTCCCTATAGTATGAGTTATCTTTGAGATTAGGCATTTGGCTAAACACTGAGAGATTGAGATAGCCATCAGCCAGATAGCCTGAAGGTTTCATCTTATCATGTTATTCTCAATTGGACTAAAGGTACTATTTACTGTATCACAAAGCCCTACTTTGACACAAAGATGCATCCATTAGGCACAGATCTTCGTCTCAAACTGTCAGCATCAAAAGCAGTATTTTGTTTTGTGCTGAAATGGACAAAAAACAAAGAATTGTGGACTGATATATTTTGAGTTTGATGCAGGAGTTAAGTGGGGGTTTGAACCCCCAATTTGTAACACATATTTTTGAAAGAAAGAAAGGACTGCTTTAGTTAAATGTATCCTTCAGTGATTCTTAAATAAATGTACAGGTAATATAAAGTTTATAGTAAAGCATTAGGAAAGAAAGAATTAGAAAAAACTTTATGAAAAGTTAAAATAATAGATTTTCATATTTACTTAAACAAATGTTTACATATAATGTAAAAATACAAATAAAAGAAAACTAGACAAAAGTATGTACATTTAGCTTGAAAATACTTTAGATTTTAATTCACAAATAAAACATAACTATTGAAATACTGTAGCATGAAATCCCATGGCCATGCTAGTGCCCCATTTTTCAAGCGCCCTTAAAATCATCATTATTTTATTATTGTTGAGGATATGCATGGCCTGTTAAAAGGAACTGAGAACGTCAGTAAGTTTGTCCGCTGATTCCTTGCTTCTTAAATTCTGTGAGTGCCCATTGATGCTGAGCTCTTGGATTAGCAATAGACTAATTTTAAATGCTCTCTGTGCATGTTTAGAACTCTTTTGTCATTCTGTGTTTCAGAAAATCTCCAGTGCTTAATTGATATCTGAGGTTCATGTATCTTCTGATTTCTGTTTTCCAGATAACTGTACTGTATTGAAACATTTAATGAATTCTGCTCAAATGGAGAAGTCATGCCCCTTTCAGACTCTACTCTGCAATGGACAACTATTCCTAGAAGTCTACTAAAACATTTATGTATGGGGTAGCACCTTCCACTCTCGAAATGTTGTTGAACAATAGTTATAATGGCCAGTAAGAAAAGCTATTAAAATTTTATATTCAATAACATTTGGAGGGAACTGTTGGTTGAAAATGAAATCAGTGGTTGGTGACTGAGACAGAATGTGTAGAAATCCTGATAAAAATAATAAGAATTATTGCAATTTGAGTTGGATTTTGCCAATGAAAGTAAAAGAAAGAAAGAAAGAAAGAAAATAGGAATACACTTGCTACTTTTGCATGTTGCTTTTTTATTTAAAATTTCCGGTTCTCTCTTTTATGAAAATACCATTGGCAGTGGGGATGGAAAACACATGTTCCCATTATCATTTCCTGTTCATCAATGTTGATCTGTCACATTTTCTCCCCTTGGAAACATATGGTGAGTGTTAGGGATAATAGCTACAGCATGTTGATCCAAACTTGACAAGTTCTATCTGACACATGAGATGACTGAGTGACATTTGCCTTGACAGATGAAAAGGGGGTGGGTGGGTTTTTTGACACTCCTTCTTTTATTTCCAGGGATGCTTTAATGGAACAGAAGTCATTGTTTTGGAATATGATTTTTTTCCATTCTTTCATCTCTCTCTTTCCCTTCTCTCTCCTGGTCATTACTAATGTTATGACTGCACAGTTGCTCCATGGTTGAAATTATTATATTTTGGGAAGGAAGGAAGGAAGGAAGGAAGGAAGGAAGGAAGGAAGGAAGGAAGGAAGGGAGGGAGGGAGGGAGGGAGGGAGGGAGGGAGGGAGAGAAAGTTCATGCTCTTTAGTGCTTTAACATGTTTTCTCTGACTGTCTCTTGAAAGCATGAGACAATCTCTCTGGAACAAGTCCATCTTCATACATAAATGCAGCATCAAAGTGTTGGATCAGAATTTGGCTTAGAATAAAACAACTTTTACAGAAACCACTTTTTTTGCTAATCATCATAGGCTTTCCTGTATTTAGATCAGCAATCACTGTTGGAAAAAATATCAAGGTGGAGGGTACTTTGTAGTTAATAGTTTAGAGGCAATTATTTTGTAACTGCCACTATTTTGTGTTGGAACTCCTAAAGAATCCAAAGCCTTGGTATAAAGGGGATCTCAATTGTGAAGTTGAGTATTAAATTTAGAAATAATTTCTTATTGTGTTTCTGCCATGTGATTTTCAGGCTTATATTAGATAATAAACTGGCTATTCCCATTCCTTGAAAAATCTACCTTGGATTCATTCCCCTCCCCTTTTGTCAGTGATTCAAGGTAGATCATACTGAGCTACCAGAGTTATGAATGGAAGTACTACTTTATTATAAGATTACAGTAACAGAATCTTACAATTTTAATTATACTCTTCCCCACCTCCTCTGATCCTAATGAGAACTTAAGAGGGTTACTTCTTACATTACATTTTTGCTGAGGCTCAGAATTCTTTTAGATAAGGGGTATCAAACTCACAATGTGATGTGACATGTTGCGACGTATTGTGACTTCTTTGCCATTGCCAGCAATGGGGCGGGCGCAGTTTTGCTATGCTGCATCCAGCCCATGGGCTGGCAGTTTGACACCCCTGTTTTAGATAAAGGTTTTTGAGAAAGGTAAGGCCCTACATTTAGGCAGGAAAAACCAAATGCACAGATACAAAATAGGTGGTACCTGGCTCAACAGTATTAACTGTGAGAGGGATCTAGATGTGCTAGTGGACCACACTTAAGTATGAGCCAAGACTGTTCTACGGCTGCCATTGCAGTCATAGGTTACATTTACATCTACAGAGGGATAGCATCAAGATCACAATAAATGATAATACTACATTATACTGCCCTAAGGAGACTATACTTAGAATACTGAATCCAGTTCTGGTCACCACAATACAAAAAAAAAAAAGATTCTGAAATCCTTGAAAATGTGCTGAGAAGAGGAACAAAGATAATAAGTGGTCTGTAGATATGTAGTGTTCTCTTACATATAGTGCAACTCTCCCTCCTCTTTTTGTAGACCTGTTTCTTTTGAACAATTTGTATCCATACATCAGTCCATTCCATTCATGGATTTCATCCCACTAGGTTTCTGTTATGCCAACTATGTCATACCCTCCCTTGTGTACTATTGCATCTAGTTCACCCTGTTTGTTCCCCAAGCTTTGAGCATTTGTATATAAGCATTTAAGACTTTTGTGCCTGTCCGTGCTGATCAGCTGGCAATTGTTCTCACAGATATCTTCAATCTCTCTTTGCATCAGGCCATGGTTCCATCATGTTTTACAACTGTAATTATTGTACCAGTGCCCCAAAAAACTTTTATCACATGCCTTAATGATTACCATCTATTTGCACTCACTTCCATTATGATGAAGTGTTTTGAGATATTGGTAGAAGACTATGGTTTCATGCCTTCCCCCTACATTTGACTCATTACATTTTGCCTATTGGAAGAACCGCTCTGTAGAAGATGCACTTTCCTGTGTGTTTCATCTTACCTTGGTGCACTTGGAGGGGAAGAATACTCATGTGCGAATGCTGTTTGTTGATTTTAGTTTGGCATTCAACACAATCATTCCTCAGCACTGGTGAAGAAACTGGACCTATTAGGTTTTAATACTCCTTTATGTAATTGGATACTTGATTTCCTTATTGATAGGCCCCAGTTTGTGCAAGTTGGAAATAAAGTTTCCAACTCCATCTCCTTGAGTATGGATTCCCCACAGGGCTGTGTCCTGAGTCCACTACTGTTCACCTTGATGGCCCACGACTGCTGTGCCAAATCTGTTACGAATCATATTGTGAAGTATGCAAATGACACGGCAGTGGTAGGTCTTAACCAGGATGACAATGAAGATGCTTATAGGAAAGAGGTGAAGGCTCTGGGGGACTGGTGGAATAAAAGTAACCTGATTCTAAATGTTAATAAAACAAAGGAAATCATTGTAGATTTTAGAAAGAACCGGCACAGTCATACTCCATTTTAGTATCAAGGATGCAGCTGTAGAGATCTACAACAGTATTAAGTATCTTGGGGTGCAGATAACTAACAATCTGAAATGGTCTGTCCACATATCATCTTTAGTGAAGCATACAAACCAGCATCTGCATTTCCTGCATCAGATTAGGAGAGCACATCTTTCTCCTTCTGACCTGGCCACTTTTTACAGAGGCATGATTGAGAGCATTTTAACAAACTACATCACTGTCTGGTTTAGTGACAGCAGTGCCTTAGTCCATACAGAGATTGGTAAGGACAGCTAAGAAGATCATAGGAAGCTCGGCTTCCTGTATTCAGGATGCTGCTTGTGAGCACTATGTGCTTAGAGTTCAAAGCATTGTTAGAGACCCCACACACCCACTTTATGGTCTTTTTCTGTTGCTTCCCTCTGGGAGGAGGTTTCAAAGTATTTCTAGCAGGACTATCCGATTCTGCAATAGCTTTGTTCCCTATGCCATCCTTCTGGTAAACTTACAAGGTTCATTTTTCTCACCATGCACATGTATTGTATGCATAATCTGAACTAGACTGTGTTGTTTTTCTGTGTCATATAATATATGTGGGTATATACATAATTCTTTGAGAGCTGTAGGCAACAAAATTCCATTTTAATGTACGCTGATTAGTGTACATTCAAAATGACAATAAAGTTATTATTCTATTCTATTCTATTCTATTCTATTCTATTCTATTCTATTCTATTCTATTCTATTCTATATGATAAACAGTTAAGGAAACCATGTATGCCTAGTCTATCAAAGAGAAGAAGTAGGGGATGACATAATAGCTGTCTTCCAGTACTGAAAGGACTGTCATACAGAAGAGGGGTTTGATTGAGGGTAGGGCAAGAAGCAATGGGTGGAAACTTATTTAAGAGAGATCTAACCTAGAACTAAGAATAAATTTCCTGACAGTTGGAACAGTTAATCAGTGGAACAACTTGCCTCCTGGAGATGTGAGTGCTCCATCGCTAAAGGTTTCCATCACCATTTTTTGAGGATGGAAGATGTTGTTAGATTGAGTAGGGGATTGGACTAAAACACCACCAAAGTCCTTTCCAGCCCTATGATTCCATGATCATTGCCTTGGTTATGATTATTTCTCCTGTTTGTCAAGGTTGTTTTTAATGCCCATTGCACACTCTTTCCACCTCTTTCTCTGCCTCCCAAAAAAGAATAATAATATTTGACCCAGTTATCTTTGTACTGTGCATGGCTAATGGATTTAACTACCTTCTGTGTATTCCCAAATATTTAGATTTCATCATTTTGTTTGCTTTCGCTACTCCAGAATGAGTAAAACTGTAATGATACATGGGAATGATCTTGGGAGACAGGAGGCTCAGACAATATTATAAGTGAATTTTGAGTCCAAAAGAAGGAAGAGAAGGAAGAGGTGGCAATAGCATCTCAGACTTTCAGACTTGCAAGACTGATGTTAGTCTTGTGAGGTGGTTCAGACAAGAAGTACAATCAGCAATACTAGCTCTTTCGTTAAAGTTACATTAACAAATCTGAAAGTATAGTCAAACCTTCTTTAGCTTGTTAATGCAGAATGCTGAACATGGATGAATCTATTATGAGCGACACACACATTACAATGTCTATGTGGCCACTGTGTGAATCAAGCTCTCCAGCTCTCTCTGCTAAATTATGTAAACTCATTCTCAATGTTCTTAAAATAAAAACCATACATATCACTGTTGAGCCAATTATATATTCCCTCTGCAGTATAGTGTCTTCATTTTAGCAACAGTTTCATTGTTGATACATCTTTTTAAAGGAACTCTTTGATCTTGGTCTCAATTAAATTGAAGGATTTAATTCTGCTGTTTTCCAAATAATGGGATAATACCTATTTATAATATTATATGTGTCTGTAAATTACATTAAAAATGATTTCCAGTAGTTTTTTAATTTCATTGTCATCAAAAAGTCCCATTACAAGATTTGTCTGATGTATTTTTAGACAACGGTAGATTTTGGTTCAGTTTTGTTTTTTTTGAGGTTAGCAGTGCAGCATGTTTAATCCCACATCTTCAAATCAACTCTATGAGTTAACATGAACTGCAATTCATTTTCTCAAGCTTTGACGACTCTTTCCTACATACAGACATAAAATAAGCTGATCAAACCAAGCCATGGCTTCTAATCCTACTACATCCTTACAGAGAGTTGATTATGTTGGAAAGCAAAGGTTGATATCAAAGCTTAACAGTCTTCCCAATATATATCAGTCGAGAGGACAGGGCATATGATTGAAGCCAAAGCTTTCCAAAGCAAACATCTACTTCTGAAATGACTTTCAGCTTTTTGATTCCATACTTCCTATGACAGATTTAATATCTTTCCCAGAACATGGCCTTCCAAGGTTTTCAAGTGATTTTACAGAGCCTGTCAGAAGAGATGGCTTAAATGGAATGGTAAACTCTTTGCTTTCACTCCTGGCCTGCAGTAATATTTTCTCCCCTCATGTAAGAAGGAAATAACATTTAAATGACAACACAAAAGGATTTTCACAGCCAAATGTTAAGCTTGAAATGTGTATAAAATTAATTCACTTGGCAAAGAAACCCTTTGGGACATATACAGACTAAAGTGTACTTATTTTATTTGCAGTTTCCTTAATATATACCCTACATACACATTTTTTGATCAAAGAAGTTGTATCACAAAATTGAGAGAAATGTAAGAACTTGAGTATTAGTTTTAAAGTGAAATTGGTTCATATAAAATTTGGAGTCTAATGAATGTCTTATCTATGTCTTCAGTCAAATTACAGTTCAATACTACCAGCCATTACCTCAGGAAGGATTTACTTCAGAATATCTTTGAAGGGTTATGCTAGATTCCAGAGAAAATTTGCATATACTGTATATCTAATAGTGTATTATCTTTTATAACAGCTAACAATTACTTTAATTTTATAATTTGCTTTATTTTCCGATCATCATCGTAGAGTGCTTCTCTCTCTTATTACAACAATGTTGTGAAGTAAATAAGACTTGAGGTAAAATAGATGTCATTTAGTCATCATCAGTAGCTTTAACTTGCATGGATTTGCCTAATTTGCTTGTTTAAAAACCATCAAAATTAGTGGATATTATTACATTTTGTGCTAAAAAAATTCCATAGACTAAGTATATACTGTATGATCTAGACCCATACCAGTCGGGCTTCAGGCCGGGACACAGCACGGAAACGGCATTGGTCACGTTGGTCAATGATCTCTGGAGGGCCCGGGACAGGGGTTATTCCTCTGTCCTTGTTCTTTTGGACCTCTCAGCGGCTTTTGATACCGTGGACCACGGTATCATGCTGCGGCGTCTCGGTGAGTTGGGAGTGGGAGGCAC
>NW_015387330.1:121991-146662 GCF_001527695.2 Protobothrops mucrosquamatus
CTGGCCTAGGGAGAATTTTAAATAGGGACAATTTTAATTAGAATTTTAATGGTAACACAGCGGTAAATATTTGTTTTTAATTGGTTTTTATTGGGGATAGTGTTTGTATCGTTTTAATATGCTGTAAGCCGCCCTGAGTCCTGTTGGGAGAAGGGCGGCATATAAGTTTAATAAAATAAATAAATAAATAAATAAATGATAGGAAGAAGAATCTTACTATAATTTAGTATCTTGTGTATCCTTTTTCCTGATAGCTCCTGCCTGTTCTTCCTAGACTTCTAGAAAGTTCTTGCTAAAGGACCCAACCTACCAGCAATTATTACAAAATGGGGGCTTCTCTAAAACAGCTTGATTCCCCCAAAACCAGGATTTTCATAGTTCTTCTAATTTTTTAGGATTAATGGCATATGGGGGCAAGATTATTTTCCATAAATCTATAATTTTAGCATTTTATTTTAATTTCTATTTTAACTAACTTTACTATAACCTTTTTCCTATTTTTGTTATGTAAATTTTGAAGAAACCCAGGATCTGATAAATGTCATAAATAAATAAAAAAATAAATTCATTTATAAATAAGAAGTATTTTATTCTGATTGTCATTCAGGTTCCTTAAGTGACCATAGTTATAGCATCCTGAGGGAGGGGAATCATTTCTCTATCCATGTTTCTCAGACCATACAAAATTATATAGAACTTTGTCATGCCTTTTCACTTATCCTTTTTTGCTCTACATTGGAAAGTTTCTGAGAACCAGTTGTTAAATATTTGTACACATTACAGCAGCTAAGTTATAAACTCACATTTTTCCTGCTTCTCCAGGCAGAGCGGGTGGAATGTCCACAGTGTGTCTGACAGGGATCAAGCTTTGCATTATAATCTTAATGGGATCCCTTCCAAGGTTTCTGGACACCCAGCTGATTCAGGCAGATTGGGGGAGGGGGAGGGAAGGAAATTTTTTTGGCTTAGTTGCTCTAATTGAAGTAAAATACTGGGACATAAGTCCCTAATGAAGAATTTAATTTCTATGTATTTCCTTTAATAGAATTGGATGTATATAATTGGGGTTTATGCATGAAAATTTATCTCGGTTTATAATGTATTCATATATTTACTTCAGGAAGACTCTGGGCACAAAATTGCATTACTTTAATTTAGTTTAATTGTAGCAATGAATCTAGGATTGCAGCTGATGTCTCTTAACTAGTTAAGCCATTAATAGTTTTACTGTGTGCCCTATCAGCAATATTAAAAGGCTGAAAGAGTTAAATAAAGCAGAGGAGAGAGGAACCTCCAAGCCCTTGAGCTTTGACCATTTACAACATGTGTGTCAAACTCAATTGCATCACATGACTTTTTTGCCTTTGCGGAGCCAGGGTGGGGGTGGCCTGCGCATGATGCATCCGGCCCGTGGGCTGCCAGTTTGACACCCCTGATTTACATCATATGGAATGACAAGCTGTTTTTATTTATGCCTCCAGTTCTCTCAGTAAAGAGAAAAGGACCACATTTTCTAACATTTCATTATTAAGAGATGACATCCAGCTCAAAGGGAGCTTTATATAATTTTTTTTCCTGTCAATCTTACAGTCCAAAACCACATTTCTCAAGAGTTTCATTTTACCTACATTATTTAAAGAAGATTCTCAAATTTGTGGCATCAAAGGAATGAGAAAAATCAATTCTATTTAAAATTTTAGGGGATCACAGCACTGCAAAGTTTGAGAATTTGTGCTTTATTGGAATAGTTATGATTTTCCATTAAAAAAAACCCTTTGTTGAAATAGTGCATTAGTGCTTCCTAATTATTAACTGCTTAGACATTTCTTATTTTGAAGGGCTAACACTACAAATTAATGTTGGAACACACTGTTGCCTAATTTAGGTTTCTCGCATCCCACATCATTATATATCAATTTTCATTGACTTGCATTTATTATTTTAAATCCCACCCTCTCTTTTGAGCTTTTTGTTGTTATCTGTTCTTAAAACCCTGATTTCTTTTTAAATTCTCAATTGTTTTTTGGGAACACTTTTACAAAATTGCTGAGATCTTATATTTTTCAGGTTGTTTTTTTATTTTTTCCCCATTCCACACTAATATATATATTTGTAAATTAAGAACAATCATATATTTATAAATTTTAGCTTCTCTTTTGATTGTTGTCTGGCTGAGAAATTGGCAAAGTCAGTCTCTATTCAGTATACAGCACATCATATTACTCTATACAAACACCAAATATGTTAGAAAAAACAGATGACAAGAAAGCATATATCATATACAGAATTGGGATTATTGAGCATTAAACAGTTGTCTAAACTCTTTGATGTGAAGCTGGAGCTCTGTTTGTGCTTTGGACTTTGTTTCTCCTTCCTTTCAGCGTCCTAGGATCTTACCCTTTGGGTACATGTAAAAACATTTTCAAAAACTATTTGGGTGAATTGCTAACTTTTGGTTTATCTATTGGACCAAACAATATTCTATATGTACATTTTGCAAAAATGATTTCTGCATGCACAATGGAATATTGTATAAAAACGCAGATATAGGTGTATAACAGATATTCCCCTAAACACTTATTTGGCCAAGGACATAACCTGTAGGCTTTTATTTTATGTGGATGTATATAGCTTTTTCAACTTCTAAAGAAAAAGACAGACTATAAATATGATAAATAGACATATTTTTCCATTTCATTATTTTTATTAAAGACCCATTGTCCAACATACAATCCACTCAACCAGCAAGATAAAAATAAAAGATAGATTAGATAAAATCTAATAGATAAAAATAAAATAAAATTAGAACGCTTTTTTAAAAATCAAACAATACAGTCTAGTAGATTATGAAAAAGCATTCCAGTAGCTGAGAATAGCATTTTTTATACATTTAGGAATTTCCCAACATTCACATGTTTCTTTAGAGATGGATGGAAAGAGTAAAATTGACAGAAAGGAAAGATGACTGATCCTTATCCCTGACTACAATCAAATTTATTTAATTATTACATTTGTTTACTGCCCATTTGTCCTCAAGGTGACCCTGGGTGGCTTTGTAATTAAGTTAGTATTTAAATTACTTAGTAATTTAGTACATTTAAGTGAACAGAATGTGTTATTTACCCTTGTTGCCTTCATCCCTATTTTCTTCTTTTCCACTTGCTGATGGTTTATGTATGAATAGAACAGCAACAGCAACAACAACAAAACAGTTTGACCTAGACTCTTATTTTCACTTTTAGTTTCTGAAATAGAATGCCCGTCTACACAATAAAGAATTTCTGTCAATATATTTTAAATATTTATAACTAACTCTGCTGATACCACCTTTTATGTACAACATGCATTTAATTCCATGTTGATTTATCCTTACAGGAACCATCTGAAATAAATAATCATATAAACTCAAGTTTGCATAATCATTTAGTCTGCCATGTTCACTTTATTTTTGACTATCCTCTGTTCCCCAAGTCTGAATGGTATTTTGCCATGTTTCTATAGTCGACACAAACAATACAATTTTAACATCATTGTCCTTCACCAGCTGCTACAATGAATTGTTTTTCTGGCTACACACACTGTTGTTATAAAGTCACACATGAATTAAGAGAGAAAATGAAATATGCAGAAGTATATGTGTCAGAGAGACACCTACATAGTATATTTATTTGCTCATGATGATCCCAGCCATGAACTATCAACCTTACAGTTTCTTTTTACAATTTTTTTCATTGGCTATACACAAGCAAGTAATAAATAGTGAAATTATATACAGATTCAATCTGTTTTGACTTTCAAATAGGAACTATTAAATACTTACTTGTCAGAGTTATGGTGAAGGTTGATGACTATTTGTTAGGCTCATATTTTAAAAGTGACACTTTCCCTATCTATTCATATAATGTAGAAATGTGAATTAAAAGGTTCAATGGATTACCTGGATTAAAAAGAGAAATAGTAAGTGACTAGCTCTAAATGTCTTCAATTCATCCTGGATGTAAATTAGAAAAATATGGATCTCCATGATTTTTAGATTCCTGCAATCATAGATGCCATCTTCCTCCTTTAGTGTGCATTAGTCTGAAAACTTCTTTATTTATAAAAAGAGAGTAATAGATGCCTTCTTTCAATTGTTTGCTAGAACAGTACAGCCCTATATTTTCAAGGCTAATGTAATCTGATACCAACAGGGAAATAAGACTTAATCCAGTACAGAGCATTGCTTGCTTCATTTAGTTCAATAGGTTTAAGTACGTCTCCATTTTGTTTGAACTCTGGCTTTATAGCAGAAAGCCTCATCTCCTAATTTGAGGAAAAATCAAAGACAGTTCCTTCAGAACACTCTACATACATGCAGTTGTCTTGTGATTGACCCATTTTTTTTAAATTAACACTAGGAAGAGAGATTGCACAGACAACCATTTTTTGTTTCTATTCACTCTTGTGAGTTGTGATACTTTTATTTATTTATTTGTAAATAACTCATGTACCAGATGGAGTTCCTAGTCACAGCTGATACACCCTCTTTAAGCAGAACTGCTAGTCCCCATATTGTGTATCAACTTTGAAGGATAAAGTGCTACCACAACCAAGGTCAAAGATAGAATATCTGCAGATCTTGGCAGTTCAAACATCTGCAATGATTTAGTCATGGTAGGATTAACTTGGAGATGGTTCCTCCCAATGCAAATCCACACAGCTTCCAGGCGCTGGGGCAGAAGCTTGACCACCTAGCTGGCCCAAGGTTAAAAGATGTAACTGGTAAGATCAGGATATTGATGGTGCCACACCCCAAAATGGCAAATGATATCATCAGATTAGAGAGTGCATCAGTGAGTTGAAAAAAAATCCTGTAAGAGGGCAATGAAATTCTAATACAGTTACTATGTTTTAAGGTCTAATTGGAAAAAATATTTGCTTTTCACCAATTGTGTTACTGCTGGGTATACAATTGAAAGTACATGAAGTGTCCAAATGTACACTTTCCCTGAATTGCCTATCGTGGGAAGACATCAACATAGACCAAATAGCATGTAGACTATCTGAACCAAAGGGCTTCCAAAGCTGTCTTCTGAATTTTTGAGGGGAAAAACAAAATGCTTGCTCACAGTTCAAACCCATCTGGTTCTACTCTAGAGGGACTTATTTCTTTTTTATACAAGTGGATAAAAGGTCTCAAACAAAGTGTCTTGTTTGAAGAATGTTTGTTCAGTTGCAGTGAGGATGTAGACATAACCTTTTTTTTTTAATCCATGCAACTGAGATCATTCTTACAGACTTCTGGTGAAATAAAACAGGTTGCCATACGGGAACAGTGTGACCCATGCTCTTGCAAAAAAACTGTGAGTTCTGAGTCTCAGACTAAGTTGGAAATTCTAGAATTGTTGCACAACACACTGTCACATACAACATGCAATCCAACACTGCTGTACACTGAAATAGGATTATATCATTAAACTCCTCTAGGGCTGATTCAGTCCCTGGTTCTGATTCTGATTCTTCTTTACCCACACTGTTAGGGTGGATGTATGGCAGTAGGCATACAGCACCGCCTATAAAAACTTACATATACTATTACAAGTTAAGAAACCTGTTACAAAACTATGTTAGGCAGATATGGTGGGAAGGAATGCTTATTGGCTGCAATATAAAACAAAGAAAAATGCTATTGGCTGCTTAGCAAAGGCCCTTCCTTCTTGACTTCAAGGATAGGGCATTTAGGAAGGAGAAAGGAGAGAGAGATAACATAATTTTTAAGACTTCTTCCCATGATTAAAACAGCTCCAGAAATTTACATCTGGGATCCAGAACATTTGGATCAAAATAATTTAGTTTAATATACCCATCACAAAACAAAAATTCACACACAATATAAGGAACAAACATAGGCAACCTTCATCATAGAAACATAGCTGGAAGGGATCTTTTTAAACCATTCTGCTTTGGAATTAAAACATGGCTGGCAAATGGCAATTCAGCCTCAGTTTGAATATATTCTGTGAAGAAAAATTTAGTCCTGCAATCAAATCAACATTAGGAAGTTTTCCTTTGCATTAAAACAGAATTTAGTTCTTGTAACTAAAATTATTAATTTATATGTACAGAAATCCACATGCTGATAACAGTACAGATTAGTTACTCTGAATTTGTGGAACAACATAATTCAAGAAAGGACGGGATCCTGCAAGAATTAATATATATTTTCTTAGACTGCAAGATATTTAGGAAGGATGGAGATGAGCAAAGTAGAGCACTGTGCAATTTATCTGAAGGGTGGATTCAAATATGATACTCTCTCTTTTTTGGCCATGTGGGAATTTTTAAAACTCATCTTAATTTGCAATTAGCTGGATTGACAGAAACCACTAGCATTCAGAATGACATTACTGGTGGATGCTCACAACTAATTTGAAAAAGGAGCTAAAGAAACTATATAATCAAGGTCACAAAAAGATGCCAGAGGAAAGGAAAAACAGGAGTAATATCAGGAAGAAATGCAAAAACAGAAAGAGAAAAGCATGAAAAAAGAGACTATAGAGTTGTGATTATGATTATTATGGTTTATTATAGCTATCCCACTCCAAAAGATTCTAAGTAGAAAACGAGATGGCTTTCCAGAAACAGGTGAACCTGCAAAGGATTCATCTGACTAGTAGCTGCCAAGTGAATGAAACAATTTATTTTTGATGTATGACTGGATTCTGTGGTGTTAGAAATACCGTTCAGTTGTTTTGGAAGTTTTCATTGTTGCTCATTCCTTCAAAATGCTCAATTGGATTCAAAGCCTTCTCTGTGTATAAATTTTACTTGTTCCCTAACCTAATACTCTGCAGAGGTATTGAACTTTACTTCCTAGCAGACACTCTAAATTTTACTCCTATCATTCCCCTGACATGATGAGTGAGGGTTATTAGAGAAGCCTAACCATTTGGACATGGGAACAGCTGACCTATAAGAACATACAAATATTATGTCTTGTTGCTTTCCTGAGACAAAGACAGCAAACTAACATTTCCCCGGAGATACTACTTGCTTTGTTCAGAAATTTTCCCACTTGCAGGTTTTCTCCCCCAATGCCTGCTATATAGCACCTTCAGAATTTTATTTTTGAAATGTTGTTTCACATGCTCTGTCACAATATGTACAAAGTGCACAGCTGTGTCAGGCCCACTCATAAAATTGATCTAGTCACTCAGATTGCTGTGCAAAGGCAGCAGAAGGGGGGCTTCACAGAAGGGAATTGGCAGGATTATGGATGAGCTTAGGAAGTTCAGCAGACCATGCAAAGAAGAGAAGATACTTTGATAACTGTACTGGAGGTCAATGGCTCTAAGAAAAAAAAGGGGGCCAGTGGGCCCTAGAAACAATGTTTAATATATTCAGATAATCCAGGCGAAGGAGACAGGCCATAAAAAGGATCACAGTGATGAAAGGGAGGAAAAAATGAGATGGGGTCAGGGTTGTATAACTTTGAAATGGAAAAATGAATTTATTTGCTTCAAAGCAAATAACAAAAATCCTTAACAAAATCTTTGCAGACTATATTACAGCTTACAGACTTTGTAAACATTCCTCAGCACTAAGACATATCCAGATCATCACCATTCAGGGAACTGGGAACTTTTTAGCTTCATAAGGTCTACATGGGATATACTCTGAATTTGGTGCAAGACTTGGGCAATTCAGCAGGTTTGAGTGCTATAGTATATACTACATTGCATGGCAAATATAAAGCTTAGCAAGCCTGAATTTGTGTGGTTTGAATTGAAATGTTCAGTGATCACAATATTTGGGGTAAGGTATCATCAGAATCGTGATGATATTCAGATGTACATTGCCATCCTAGCCTGGGATCCTGTGGAAATCTGGACATGGAAAAGAAAAGTGGGAAGGGACACTCTGGTGAATCTGATAGACTGGACAGAACTAAGTTCTTATGGGACAGGGATGCTGTCTGTCCAGAAGCTTTCTGGTTTTTGTTTGATATTTAGCTATGTAAAATGTGCTGGGTTTGTAGTCCCTCTGAAGAAGAAGGTCCATAATTTGGTCAACCCAGCTATTGCTAGATAAGGAAGTGGAGGCCATGGATGGGGACTGGAAATTGGAGATGGACCCTCTGGCTCTTACAGCAGTTGCAGCCCTACTTGGAAGAACATACCCTGGCAATTATTACTCATCCTTTCTACCTTATGACTCTAACAAACTCTACATGATAATGTATTTGGAGATGATTCAAAAATTACAGCTGGAACAGAATGGCCTTCCTTCTGTGAGGAGAGAATTCCAGATTTATATTATCTTGGTACTGAGAGTCCTGTATTGATACAGTACAATTTGAAGAATTGTTTTCAGGTTCTACTTCTTACCTGTAAAACTTACAGATCTAGCCAATTGTAGAACTACCTATTTCAAGTAAACTTAATCAGTCCAGTGTGTTGTTTCCACTTACAGGCTTTAGACATCTCTATGCATGTAGGAAGCACAGAAATATTTCAATACATTTTATCTCTGTGGAACACCTTATCTTAAAATTCAAATGTCATCCTCCCTGATAATTTTTAGAAGGGTGAGCAAAATAAAATTGCTGTTTTATCACAAGGTTTTATGTAAACTACCAGCAAGTCCTTGTGTAATCAGAGGTATACTAACTGCTCAGTCACTAAGAGTCAAGCAGTGTAAATATAATTTTAAAAATAACTAAAAATGTAATACATAAATATTGATAGAGGATCCAGTTTGAACTATTGCTGCATATTAAGTCTGAAGCATTATCACCAATACCAGTGATGGTGAACCTTTTAGACACCAAGTGCCCAAAAAACATCCCACCCCCCGCTCTGCCCCCTGCTCTACCTGCTCCATCCCTGCCCCTGCCTGCCCCGCCCACTCCACTCCCGCCCCGCCCACCCACAAGGCCACCTATCACCTCCACGGCCCGATGCAGCAGATCACCCAGGCGACCCTGCAGTGCCATAGTGGCCACACCCTCCACCCATGCCCTGCAGCATCATCTGCATACGACGGGACACAAGGGTAGAGTCTTGCCCCTGCTGCCCGGCTGCCATGTCCTTGGTTGTGCTGCTCTGCGCGGGCCACACCCGGGGGCAACTCTCCTCCAGGGGGGCTGCTGGTGAGGAGGGGACCACAGAGTGAGGCAGGTGAGGCAACGGCGTGCATGCCCACAGAGAGGGCTCTGAGTGCTGCTTCTGGCACGCATGCCATAGGTTCGCACCACTGACCTATATAGTATGCCCTTAAATTTTTAAATGCCCAAAAGTAGTGTTGATTGTCACTTTTTTAGGGAAAAATATTAACTGAACATGAAAACATATTATCCTCACCATTTGCAGAGAACAAATTTTAGGAAATGTTTTAAAAATGGTTTCTATATTTAGTAGAATTCACAATTTAATGCTAACATACATTAATAAAGGATGTGTTCCTGTATAACAGGGATTAAAGCATTTCTCAAGAATTTCCTTTCATCTCTTCACACATGATTTCTTTGTTTTAAACAGCAGGATATATGAAATAAGCCTAAATTCCTGTCTATCAATTTGAAGTATGCTAGGCTAATTGCTTGCTTTCACAAGCAGTCTATCTATGAGGGGTCTACAATTTTGGTAGGGAAAATTGATATGGCTAGCTACATAGAAACAATATAGAGAAAAACAAATTAGATGTGTTCTTAACATATACATTTATAGGCTGTAAAGCACTATGAAGTGATATATAAGTCTAAGTGCTATTGCTATTAAGTGTTAAGAATGAACAACCTGAAACATCTTTGCTACAAAAGTTCCCAAAGCATCAGAAGGCAAGACAAGAAACAATCTTGTCTAATCAAGGTGAAAAGCACCGTAGAACTAAAGAGAAATTTCCTGACAGTGAGAACAATTAACTAGTGGAACAGCTTGCCTTCAAAAATTGTGGGTGCTTCATCACTGGAGGCTTTTAAGAAAAGGCTGGACAGTCATTTGTCTGGAATGATAAAGGGTCTCCTGCTTGAGGAGTGGGTTGGACTAGAAGACCTTTAAGGTCCCTTCCAAATCTGTTATTCTGTCTTCTGACTTCCCTTTTCCCAAAATATTCACAGGGGAGCACATACTTTGTTTTTTTTTACATAAGTCTTATCTAGTGCTGACTTATTTGGCTATTAGAGCAGGAATTACTTAACGGAAGATGAAGTATAAAGATAGTATAACAGAAGAACAAGATACCACAGGAAATCCAGCAATTAAATGTCTACATTAGGTTGTCATGGCAGCTAACTGATATCATTTGTCTGGATTTAAATGGGTATTATACTTTACTATCATTCAGATGGTCAGTGATAGAGGAAGTACATTTTCCTTTTATTTTTAGTTACCTTTGTTTTCCCATAGACCGGATGTAACACCAATCCTGATTGTGTATAAGATTTTGCAATATTTTGAATCTTGATTGGGACTGTGAATTCAGAGAAACATGACATATGAGCAATTGCTAACTGAGCTGCTAATAGGTAAAATACAAATTAGGCATACTAAACTATCTATGTATAAAATTCCATTTGAAAATACAATTCAAACTGAGATACAAATGAATATATTTTTCCCATGTTAGTTTAAAGAGCAAAAGATGTGAGTTCCTTAAGACAGGGCTGTCAAAAATTGGGTCTGTGGCTTTTTAGACAAAGAAACTAAGTTACTGACATTTATGTTCTTTTTTCCCCATCATTTCCCCCTTCTTTTGAAGAGCCATTTTTAAAAAGGAACACAAGTTGTCAGGTCCTACACCCTATCTGTGTTTCAGCAAGGAAGCAAAAAAAAACCAAAAAAACCCCAGCTTGACAGCATCTGATGCTGGTGTCTGATCAGATGATCTATTAGGGAAGCAAAACAGCCCTCCACAGGACTGAGGCTGAAACATCCCCTTAGGAATGAAGCTGAGCGTTCATGCTCTGCAAGCAGCCAGACTAGAAAAAACTAAGTTTAGATAACAAAGCTCCTTTCCTCTCCTCCCACCCCCAAGTCAGGAGGTTGAGCAAGACTGCAGACAGGATGATTTGCACGGGCAGATTGATAAAGGGATGACATACCAGGCCAAGAATTTCTGAAATGACATAGTTAAAAAGACAGCAGTTTCTTTTCAGTATAGAGATGAGAAGGATAAAGATTTGTAGAGGATTATCCGTTTTTTCACTACAAAAGGCATATGGATAGTGATTGGCATTATAAAATCATAAAAAGAATCTATATCTACCTACCTACCTATCTATCATCTACTTACCTACCTACCCATCCAGCTGCCAAAAAAGCCAACACAGTGCTAGGCTGCACTAACAGAGGGATAGAATCAAGATCACGTGAAGTGTTAATACCACTTTACAATGTCTGGTAAGGCCACACTTGGAATACTGCATCCAGTTTGGTCACTGCGATGTAAAAAAGATGTTGAGACTCTAGAAAGAGTATCAAGAAGAGCAACAAAGATGATTGGGGGACTGGAAGCTAAAGCATATAAGGAACAGTTACTGGAATTGGGTATGTTTAGTTTAATGAAGAGAAGGACAAGGGGGGACATGATAGCAGTGTTCCAATATCTCAGGGGCTGCCACAAAGAAGAGGGAATCAAGCTATTCTCCAAAGTGCCTGAAGGCAGGACAAAAAGCAATGGATGGAAACTAATCAAGGAGAGAAGCAACCTAGAACTAAGGAGAAATTTCCTGACAGAACAATTAATCAGTGGAACAACCTGCCTCCAGAAGCGGTGAATGCTCCAACACTGGAAGTTTTTAAGAAGAGACTGGACAGCCATACCTATCTATCATCTACCTACCTACCTACCTGCCTACCTATCCATCCATCCATCCATTCATCATCCCTTTGAAAATATTAATGTTGGCTATGACCAGAATAAATATAATTAGAGACTGTAGTAGATATCCTCTATAAATTTGGCTTTTTTGAGATAGAATAATCCTCTCCCAGCCCTTAATATATTTATTGATTCCCTCAGCTTTTTTGCAACCTGAGTTTTTATTAGCTGAAATAAAAGTTATGTACATCACTCTTGTCACCATTATCAAAAAGTTATTGCAACTTAAATTTGCTAAGACATGAGCTCATGAAAGGGATGTTAGTCCACAAAAGCTAGCATCTTAATTGGTCCATGGTACCTCTTTAATCTTTTTACTATAACAGAACTACAGGATAGTCCATTGGAAGTTATGAGCTTCCATAATCTCCTGATAGGAAATGATATTTCATACATCACTTGGAGGTTCAATAGCCCCCCTTCACCCCCCAAACATCAGTTAGGGTTAGGCCTTCCCATTGTTTGTTCCTAACTTTGCTTCTATAGGTGAGTGATCTTTTCTCATTTGCAATTATGCTCACAATTTTCACTTTTCTTACACATACCAGTATCATGGAAGATATTCCAGATCCATCGCTATTCTCTTGAATTTGGGTAGTGCTTTCTATCAAAACACCAAAGAAGACAATTAATTGACTCTCTATCCATTCTTAGTTCCAACAGAGAACAGAACCATGAAATATGGGATTATTCTTGTTTGTTCGTATTCAATATTTTTGTGGTCTATTAGCTAGTATGAGAGAAAAAAACATGTAAAATTAGAATAGCAGAAATAAAGAAATGGGAGGAGGAGCTAAAATGTATGTGTGTGTGTGTGTGTGTGTGTGTGTGTGTGTGTGTCTGTGTAAGATTGACTTCTGGTGACTATCCAAACAAGTCTTTTAAGTTTTCTTGACAAGATTTTAGAAGTGGTTTGCCATTGCCTTCTTCCTAGGGCTGACTTCATGACTAAGGCAGAACTAGAATTCATGTTTTTTAGCCCTAACCACTACACCAGAATTTCAGCCTACAGCATAAGCAATTTTAAGCCCTGCTCTAATATTTTATTGTAGAAATTGTTCAGAAGCAGCTCCTTTTTGAAGAATTCACATTGTGAACATTCTACTTAAGCCTCATTCCTGCCAACATCTTTCAACTTATGTCAGCCTCATAAAGATATTAATGTGTTCATCACTAATGTCTTCAGGCTTGTTGGATCTTGGCACACATGGAAGCCAAAGTACATATGTGAAGGTTTTCATTTTGTGAATGTCTATGCTAAATATGTAGACTTCTACAGATGCAAATATCATTAAAGCAATTTTAATGGGGAATAGAAGGATTATCCACTCTGATTCAGCATGATGCAGATTTCCTTCTGCAGTTCTAATAGCCTGTCCATTTTCCATTGGACACATCAGCAGTATCTTTCCCAATCCCTCAGGAGTCTAAATCTCACAGGGAACCTTTATGAGTAGAGCTAGCTTCCCACTGTAGTTTTTCATTCCCAATGTGCACAGGACTGTGGAATCTAGCTACTTAGAAAGTGGCTGCCCAATCATAAGATAATATTTGGGAGGAAGAATGTTAAACTCAGCTGGTGTTGCTCTATTGAAAAACTTGTCTTCCTATATTCATGTGGCTTAATGCAATCCAGTCTAATGTTTTTCTTCCTTATCAAAATTAGTCCAGCCCCCTGGACTAATTTGGTCTTCAGTTTTTGCTTTTGAATAGTTTGTTTAAACATTCATTTGACAACAAATGTAATCTCTTTATTTTTCTCTCTTTTGCTGTGGAATTTTGGGTACTACTCTGTAGACATATGATATTTATCTCTGGGATTATCTCTGCAAAGCAAAGTGGAATGCTATGGTATTTATATTAATAGTTCAGCATACTAGAATCTAGAGATATATACAATCCTCTCTGCCAAAACTCTCTGGATTATATTTCAGTGCTTTAGAGAGTAAGTTGCTCTGCAAGGGAAGGGAAGGGAAGGGAAGGGAAGGGAAGGGGAGGGGAGGGGAGAGGAGAGGAGAGGAGAGGAGAGGAGAGAAGAGGAGAGGAGAGAAGTTTTATATCAGAATTTGAAAATATATCCTTTGAAAAAGAAAAAAAAGAAGGAACAAAATGTAACAAAACACTTTCCTAATTGACATCAAGGAATCAGCAAAGAATAATTAATTAGATGTTTTATCAGAACTGGATGGCATTGATCTCTGTAGTAGCTTTTTCTGAGGGGATTAACCCTGATATACTTCAAGCAGACAGATGGGAACCGGGAGGGCAGTTGATTTACTTTTACAGTTTGACTTATGTTTTTAATAAAAGAGGGGAAACCATCAATATTATAAAACCATTTCAGTGGGAGAATTTTATAAATTTTGCAGGGGTGCATATCATTTTGAATGTATGAAAACAGACTAATTTCAAATATAGGGTCTATGTCCTGAACATCATTAAAGTTTCCTAAGAACATAAGCAGTACCCTGCTGGTCCTCTAGTCCAGTAGTCTCATTTGGTCCAGCAATCTGTTTTCACAGTGACCAATCAATTATTCAAGGAAGCCCACAGCTCTCCCAACAGATGTCTTGCCTGATTTGTGCCATCAGCACAAGTAGTCATTGATCCCCATGACTTCCATGGATTGATCCAACTCTTTTTTTGAAGTAGCCAAGCTGGTAGACAGCACCACTTCTCTTCTTCCAGCATTAGGAAAAGACAGTTGGTTAATGTTTAAATTGGTGTGTTTGTGTAGAGGAGGACTATTTTCACTGGTTCTGCATCTCTTTCTTCTTCTTGAAACATTTTTGGAATAAAAATATAGCATATTTTAATTAAATTTAATTATATACGGTAATACCTTCATTAAATTTAACATATAATGTAGATTATATGTACACTGTAACATTATGTGTTCATGCAACAAGCTCATACACAACAAACAATAAAAATAATAAGAAAGTTTACAGTTCCATTCTCAGATGCAGAGAGAGGTCTTCAAAAGCACTGATACTTAAATCAAAAGTAATTCCATCTTTAGATGTCACTGATGGTATTGGAGAAAAATGACCTTTCTAATCATAATTAATACACAAGATGCTTTAAATATGGCATCTGACAAAGTGTACATCATGATCAAATTCTGCCCCTTTGGTAAGTGTGTTGCGCCACACATTGGAGGCAGACATTACAACACATCATACAGCATATCAATGAAACCTCTGGATTCCATGTGTAAAGTAACAATAGTAATGATACACAAGGGAATAGATTTTTAAAGGAAGAATTGTGGAAAAGAAATTGTGGAAAAGTTAATCTTGCTTAATTCTGTTCACTTGTTTCTGTTGAAAGGGGCATGTGAGTTGGTGACAGTTATTTTTTGAAGAGGCAATTCATTGAGTGCATTACCTCAACGCCTCAGCTGGTTATCCCAGAAGGCACCGAGACACTATTGGTATCATTGCACTAGATGACAGAAATGAGGACGTCTTGTTGCTTCATAAAGTGGCTTTGAAAGAACATATCACAGGGATCTTTAAAAAAACAACAACACACCTCTTTGAAGCTTTGAAAAAGCCTTAAATTCATTTTCCAGACAGAGATGGCATAGATGGCAACAAATATAACCAGTGGAGAATACTATGTTATAATGAGCTACAATTTTTGTAAGTTGGATCAATCCTTCTGAAAGTTGAAAGTAGTTGTCTAGTTCAGAACTTCTGAAAGCATATTTGCATGATATTCTTAAGCTGCTCTTATCCTGTGCTCATGCTGGACTGACTGTGCTCATGCTGGCTTCTTAAGCTGGTTTATGAAAATCTTTCCTGAAGTGTGACAATTGACAACAGCATGCTAGCTATTCAATCTGGACTGCAGACCATCATGCCCTTTCATTGGACAATTTCCCCTGCTGCTGTGCCACTCACAGTTTCTGTTTCAGAAAAAAAACAACTGCCAGTCACTTTACTTTCTATGAGCAGGACTTCCTGGACTTATATACATGTGTGTGTGTTTGTGTGTGTATGTTTGTTTTTGCAGAGAGTAGTGGATGAATACAGAGTAACATCATCCATTCCTGCCTTCCCAAAGTGGTTTCTGGCCCATATTCATGAAAACCTGGCAATGAAAAATAAGCCTTCAGGACAATGACAGCTGCTATGAAGTGGACAATCACAAACCTGTATAAGGGAAAAAAATCTTCATTTTTCCTGGATCCGTAAATTACATTTATATGCAAACACAAATCTAACCTTTCATAATTTGCTTTCAGATAAGTATTTTTACAACTCTTGGTTCATCAGCAAGTGTTGTGTGCTGCTTGTTTATTTATTTAATAAGTTTCTATCTTGCCTTTTTTCCAGGAGGTTAACATGCTTTATACGGGATCCTCTCTTGATTTTATCTGCACAACAATCCTGTGAGATGAGATGCATTGGCACAGAGATCCAGTCCCAAAATCGCAGCGAGTTTTCATGAAGGAAGGGACACTTTTCTCTAATTCTAGTACAATATCTTAACCACTTCACTGTATAGAATTCTGCAAATCATGAATCTGGGGAGAATTCACTTTCAGAACAAGACATATACCATTTACGTGTTGTTACTGTAACAGTTTTGGTTTATTGTTACAAAATGGTACTACCGCTACCGTTACATATACTGTATATGTAAAAACCTTCTTCCCACCCAATGAATAATTTCAGCGTTGAACATGTTGTGCTAAATTCTTATCTCTTGGCTCTCTTCAGAAATGTAGAAATAAGCTGGCAAACTGAAGAATGCTTTTCATGCAATAATGCAAACTAGTCTTCATGTGTTTGTTCTGATGCCAGAGCCAACACAGATTGTACCCATCCCAGTCATGCTTCCTGAGGCTTATCTTCTGTTGGCTGAGTGCCGGCCAAACAGAAATTGATTAAAAAAGATTGCAAAATGTATTTTGTATCATTTTTAAGCAAGCTAGTTACTTCAAATAAATGCTGTTTAACTACACCAGAGACAATTTCTTCATTATGTACGTATGTATGAATGTATGTATCTTAAAAACAATTCTAAAAACTGACGACTGATTCCTGGGTGTGTTCATGATAAAAATGTATAAACAACAATGAGCACCAGGAAAAGTAAAAACCTTTAAAAAAAGTTTTAATAAATAATGATCCAAGCTTTCACCGGCTCTCTGCCGGCATCTTCAGGGATCTACGTAGGTCAATGGGAGGGCGCTTCTTATAGCTAAGCCACCTTTGCACCCGGCCCCTGGGCGCTACCGTAACGCCCCACCGGCCAATCGCCGTTCCAACCCCGTTCTCACTCCATTCAGCTGGTCTACCAGAGCTGTTCCTATCCTTGCATCATCACCCCATTCACCCTCTCTCCTCCGTCCTTCCTGCAACCCCGTGTCAATGCCTCGTCTGGCTCCACCGGGGGTGGGGCCGCGTCGTACACTAATGTATGTATGTATGTATGTATGTATGTATTTATGTATGTATGTATGTATGTATGTTTGTATGTACGTACTGCCTCTATTAGTTTTACAAATAACTCATGGTTGCTAACATATCCAACACACCTTCCTCCTCCTATTTTCTTCCTAATAATAACCCTGTGAGATGTTGGCTTTCAAGGCTAAGACAGGACTTGAACTCATGGTCTCCTGCTTTCTAGTTTGATACCTTAATTATTAGATCAAACTGAAAGCTAAATGCTTATTAAAAATGGAATGTTAAAATTCAGGACATCTGAATCCATAATGTCTTATATTTATAATCTGAAAGAGAAATTCTGAATTTTTGTTAGGTGTGAAACTGAAGAAGTTTGCTTTTTATTAAACTTGTAAGCCCTTGGTGATCAATGAATAATTCATTTTCCATGCACACAGACACTCATGTTTTACCAGCAAGGAGTTTACTCAGGAATGCCTAAAAATAAGGCCAGCAAATATTTCAGCTCTGATCACAACCCCTGTAATTCCTTCTTATTCCTTCTTCTAATACCCAAGGCTTATATTACTTTAAGTCTAACATCATCCTAACTCTGGACCAGTCCTCTAATATCTTAACTAACTTATCCCTATCTTAACTCCGGCTTGTTACTATTTTGATTTTCCACAATATCCTGGAGTAATGGTGCCTGACTGAAAA
The DNA here is from genome assembly GCF_001527695.2 of Protobothrops mucrosquamatus. Classification (NCBI taxonomy): domain Eukaryota; kingdom Metazoa; phylum Chordata; class Lepidosauria; order Squamata; family Viperidae; genus Protobothrops; species Protobothrops mucrosquamatus. The sequence continues at coordinate 139,973 of NW_015387330.1, forward strand.
TGAACACTGCCTTTTCCCAGACTTACCACGGCTCCTTCTAGTATTTACATTCAGATACAGAAGCTCTGTACAACTTCAAGCTCTGACGGATGCCTTGTTCAAACACAAAGATGTCCTCAAATATCTCTTAACAGTTTGCTTTCCTCAAGCGGACACTAAAAATATCAGACAGATAAAGGAATGCCCAATAATGTAATAAATGCTCTCTGTGTGGCACCATCTGTTTTATGAACTGTCTGCATAGAAAAGTTATCTTGCTATGAAGGAACTGTATTCTGTCTCATCTGTTCCATCAATAAAAATGAAAAGACAAGCAAACATAAGTGTCCTGGAGTTATGCTGCATAAATGGGGAAAAGTTATTCAAGAAGTCATAAATGTTGCTTCATTGGACATAATGGCATTTGGCTGGTGGAACATTGGGCTGTAGAATTGAGCCAAGCAAACAAGAAAAATGCAACATTGGCTCATTCCAAATTACTTTATTGGGTGATTATTTTAAAACAAACAAACAAACATATAATTTAGGCAATTATATATTTCAGATTGCTACTGCCATGGAGCCTTTGGGAGAGCAACTAAGCTGGGCTAAAATTCCAGACAAATGAATAACTGTAAAGAAAGAATTAATTGATTTGTTGATGTGATAATTGACTATTGGCTTCATACCTGAATACAAATGGAGCAGATTGCCTGGCCAGTAGAACTCTTTGTGGCCCACCAAGCTGCTCTTTTACTGTCGGTTTCAATTTTATAAGCCCTCTTTTATCCTTGTCTGCCAAACAACTGACTAATTAACTGATCTAAGTAGCACAAACAAACTCCCTGGAATTGTTGTACTGCTTTATTACAGTGTTCTTTATGATAACAGCTCAGCTTGGTTCTTTAGGGGTATATACTGGAAGGTTATAAGGATTACTTTTGTTCTTATGTACAACTGGAAAAAAACCTATGCCAAATTATGTCCCTCACCCATTCACTCTGTGAAATCAGATTTAGTGGGCTGCCCAGGCACAAGCAAAAAGTTAATTTGCTATTCTGCCTGCTTGCCGATTGCTGGTTTGAATCTTCTAAGTCTGGCACAGTCTGAATATTCCTAATTTGATAAGAGCTTTGCATGTTCCAGACTGAGGTTAATTATGTTAATCAGCATTCTAGTGGGCTGTCCAGCGAATGTTTATAGTAACAAATCTTTGTAAACAATTACAGTTAAGTACAATTATGCTACATAGTTCAAATCAAATTATATTTATTTTGCCATGCTTATATTTGATTTTGATTTTTCAGTAGCAACCCTTCACCCAGCTGGAAATTTTGTTTTGTTTTTTGTCTCAATCTAGATATGTACATTTTGGAGACTGATAGTCCACATTTGTATGGGAAAAAGTTAAATAATATAATAGCCAGTATTTTAAAATTAAGTCTGATGAGTATATCTATCTACAGTTGTTAATCCTGCTTAAGAGATTAATGCAGTCCTTGTTTGAAAAGATTTAGGCAGAGACAGGGTTGATTCTTAAATACATCATGATGAAATCCCAAAAGAATTAAGTAACTTCTTTGAGATTAACACTACAGAAAATGGTTACAGCATTAACGCTACCAAAACAGACTTCTGGACTGACAAAAATCTTTAGACAAAAAATTTAAAAAGGCAATATGGCTTAGAGGATAGATATATTTCTCTCATTATACACCAATAATATTTTTCATGTTAGCACTACACTCAATAGGAAGTCACTGCTAATCCCAGATCATATGTATTATACACATTACTTCTAATACCTGTTTGTTACATTTATAATTCACATCTAAGTTGCATACATTTAGCACAATCCTTTACATTTCAAATACGTTTGACTGCATTTAGCCTGACTGCATGTGTCTTATCATACTTGTGACTTTTGCATCTACCCTCATTCACCTACTTTTATTTTACTTTCAAGTAACGGAGGGTTCAGAAAAAAAGTTGATAAAAAAATAAAAGCAAATAATTTACTCTTGGATAAACTTACAGACAAAATAATTTGGACTTAATTTAACTATTATCAAGTTAGTCTCCTCATATATCTTGATGTAACCCAAGTCTTTCTCTTCCAGATCTTCTTTCAGGAGCATTTTGACTGGGACTGGTTTCCAAAGATTCCAAGTGCCAGTCAGGAAAACCACCAGGAAATGGGACTCCCAGGGAACTCTTCAAGGAAGAATTGAGACATTGGTTGAGACAATGATTCTTTAAGTAAGTTGTTTTGCTTAAAGCTCCAAAAACCCATTGAACTATAAAAGAGGGTGCATCTTGTAATTAAAAGTAAACCTTTGAATTTAATGGAATACATTAAAAAAAAAACCCTGCTATTTCCAGCCTCAAGTTATCCTATAGAGTTGCTAGGTTCTCGGCAGAAATGATGCTTAAATCCCAAAATGTTGTAAATTCTTAAAGAATGAATAGGTCACTTCTCCATTTTTCTATTTAGGAAGTATGGAAATTAAACAGCATAACATTTCTATACCTGAGTTGCTCAAAAGATGCCATGCTGATAGATAGGACTGGCAATATAGATTGGACTGAGAAAAAACTGGCTGCTAAAAATTCTCTATTCCACTTTTTATTATGGCAACTGGCACATGAGTTGAATTTAGCTAATCTAGGTGACCAGACTAAGAAAGTTCACCTTTTGAGTACAAAAATAGGCTGTAAAAATCCAGGTGACCCCTACATGCATAGCAATCATTATCTTGCTTGAAACACAATTTAATATGTCACACAATGACATATAGAAAAAATATTGGGCTCAATTAAGTGACCACAAGAGCACATTCAGGATTTCCATGCCACATAGCAAGTGACTTTGAAAAGCAGAGTTTATGTAATGCCCAATTTTTATAGTCTTGTCTTAATGTATTTTAAGCAATTTCTATCAAGACAAGCATAGCTCACTGATCTGTGCCATCATTATAATCCTCAGTAGTTAATATGCATAATTAAACTCCTCATTATTTACTGATGGGTTAATTGTGCATATAAAATCCCACAAGGATTATAGTGACAAGAGAGTTCAACAGATTTATTCACATTGAGTTTTCTAGAAATGCAATGTCCAAGACAATTATGAAGGATTGTAAGTTTATCTACTAACCTCATATAGATGCATTTAAAATTTAGTAGTTTATTAATGCAAGCTGTCTGATATAGTAGGAATTATTAGTTTTGTTTGGTGATCTTGCTATCTGGTGATTACATCAGCCATAATAGGAGATGGTTAATGGCTGTGGCTTGTTTTTAATAGGGTTATTGTAGTTTCTTGTACTTGAAACTTAAAAAGATTGGATGAAAAGCTGTTCAACATTGGCTGATTATGTATTTTCATAATCTTATAACAAAATGAAATCACTAAGATAGTTTGTTGAAAGAAATTTAATACTGTTTTGGAAAGGAGCATGCTTCACTTTGGTATTTGAATTGTATACATGTATTAGACTGAAGTTAATATGATTGCTGGTGATAATGTTGGAAAATCCTTATTTCAGAGTAAATCCTCCTCCTTTTTCTCTCTCATTCTCTCTGAATTCTTTTTCCTTGATTTTTCTTCTTAATTTTATTTTGCTTTTGTAAACTATATCTTCAACAGAGTCTTTCTCAATCAGTATAGGCACATCATGCTAATATTTCAGACAGATTATATCATTTTTAAACAAGTATTATTTCATTATAGCAAAATAAAAATATGCTGAACAGGATGATTCTATTGTGTTCACTTGAGAGGCATGGTTATATGTGAACAGGCCAAAAGTGATGTTATATTCTAACTAATTTAATCATAACAGAAGGACAATCATCTAGCTGCTTAATTCAGTTGTACTAGCTGTCTTACTATTCCTTTTGTTTCTTTTCATGAACTTTTACACGATAAACTGGATTGTGAGGCGGAATATTCCTTTTACAGTTCCAGTCCAAAACAAATATGAATTGCATAAAGCATTGCTGTACAAAGAAAAGTGAGCTAGCTATTCTTCGGACAACTACAAATGTAATGTACATATTCAGATAAAGGAAACTGGCATTCTGCAAAATTCAGCAAACAAAAATACCAAAAAACCAAAACCAAAAGCCCTGACTTTTTATATTTTTGCCTAAGGATAAAGGGACTATTTGCCAATTCAGAGGATATAAATTACATCATCTTCTATGTAGAAATTTCTTATTCTGATTCACTTAAGATTCTATAGCACTTCTTTACATATAAATATATTATCACTGTTTAGAGAGGAGAGCATTATTAGTACAGTCAGCTGGGAATTGTCCAAATTAAGAGTCTAAAATGCAGTATATGGAGGGAATCATTTTGTGGAAGACTATATATCAATAACAAGCAATAAGTATAGGATATCAATATCCTTCGTCAAAAACACCTAAGCCTGATTAGTTGGAATTACTTTATTAAATTTATTATAATTGCCTGCTCTATTAGACCCTGAGAAGCTTACAAAACCCAGAAACAATAACAATAAGCATAAACAGGTATCCCAGACTAAGACAACCAAAACCATAAACTTTACAAACCATACAAATTAGAGAATCCCTAAAATACATCAATAAATCCATTACCCACAGGCCTGGAAATTAGGATCAGGTTTTAAGAACTTTCTGGAACCCTAGGAGAATGGGCACCACTCTTATCTCTGGGGGAGGCAGTTTGAGAGGGTGGGGACAGGAACAATGAAAGCACACTGCCTCAGTTCCACAAGATGACATAGTTTAATAAAGGGAACCTAGAGCACACTCACTCTGTGTGAAAGTACCAGATCAGCCAAATATTTGTTGTCCTTCAGATAATCAAACCCTATGTCATGAAGGGCTTTATAGGTAATGATCAGAACCTTGAATTTTGCCTGGAAGCCTACTGGTAACTAATACAGTTCACACAGCAATGGTGACATATTGGCATACCATGAAATGCCAATTACTGGTCATGTCATTGAATTTTGTACCAGCTGTAATTTCCAGATGCTTTTCAAGGGTGAGACCCTTGGAGAGTGCACTGCAATAGTATTTAAATTTGATAAATAAATGCATACATAAATAAATAGTCCAGTTGTGAGATAATAAGGGCATAAGTGACTGTATGAAGGTCCTGCTGTTGGACCTGAATCTTCCTGGCCCCAAATGCTACCTTCTCATAGAACAGGAGATGTAAATCCAGGAAGACCCATAAATTATGCATCAACCATGAATGGAGATGTGGAATCCCATCCAAGACCAACAATGAGAACTTTCCCAATCTCAGAGAGCAATACAGCCACTTAATCTTATCACAATTCACTATTCCTCCCCATCCAGAACCCGCACAGTCTTTAGATGCTGGATCAATACACCAACAGCTTCACCTGTGCAGCCAGGAGTTGAGATGAATGACTGTGGGAAATGTGTCAAGCCTGGAGGCACCCTACAAATGTCAACACCAACTGAGCCTGATCAATGAGGAAGGATGTCAAAAAGTATAACAGTCTTTCTTTCCTTAGACCTCTGCTGCAGGAAAGAAGAGCAAAAAATAATGTGGCCACCTGATCTTAACAAAGTAGGAAATAAGAATAAAAGTTTCATACAATAGAACTTATCATCTTGGAGCAAAAGAATATGCATTGCTTGTTGTAAAATAAAAAGCTACTTAATAATGAATTTTATGGAGCAGTATAAAGACTTTGCAACTATTTTATTGCAATGCTGCACTTCCTAATGTTTACATTGTTAATTACATAATGCTTTTAAAAGCAAAATTGTATTAGAATGCTATCCCAATTGATAGATTCTCCCACCACGTACCATTAGCTATTGTGTTTTTATTTCCTTTCATAGCAGCTATGAATATATCAGAGTAATGCAATGGCATGGCATCAAGTAATGTATGTATAATCAATTTCCCCATGGCATTATGAAATGACTAATCTCCTACTCAAAGCTCATTAAATATTCTCATGCCATCACAGAGTAAAACCCGGCATTTTCTTTTATAGATACTCTCTGGTTGTATTAGAAGATATTTTGTAGTTTCACATAAGATCTAATAATGCCTTATAACTTCTTCAATTTCATTTTCTTGATAAGGAGGTCAAAAATTAATGTACTCCAGAACTGTGTACATTTTTCAAATGTTTCACATGGATTTTTTGGGGGGTGGGGAAGCTTTTTTGACAGGGCCACTAGTTTCCCATTAAAGGGAAGAATATGTTTTTGAAACTTTAAAGGAAATGTGAAATCTGAAAATTCCATTATTATTGATATAAGCTAGAAAGACTTGTGAAAGGGAGAGAGGGAAGAAAGGAAGGAAAAGGCATTGCTTTAAGGAACAATGGAACTATAATAAAGCTTGAAAAACTTATAGGAAATGTAATTGCCCAGTAGCAGTGAGCTGCCTCATGATGTATTGTTGTTTCCTTTCTTGAGGGAAAAAATATTTTTTTTTCCTAATTAGTACTGAAAGAGTCATCCATACATTAAAACAAATTAATGAAATCTCCATTATAAACCTCCAAAGAGGCTTATAACTGATTAAGAAAGAGCATTTGTATATTTCCATAAAGATGCACCCGGGTGTACTTAGAAATATGTAATTATGTTTATTATCATAGCATAACTCATGAGAATAAAATCTGTTGAATTAGTGGCAATTGAAGAATTTTTACACAACCGGAA